>NC_091953.1:131195381-131250381 GCF_031021105.1 Erythrolamprus reginae | reverse complement strand
AAGTGGCTTTATTAAAGTTTCTATGTTCCGGTGATCGAGATGGCTGCTGCCTCATCATTCACACACATACCTGGAACTCGCATTTTTAGGACTATTCTTTATATATATATATATATATATATATATATATTTGTTTTCGTAAATTTTCACGGGTATATGTATGTAGATTGTTCTGAGTTCGGGTTTTGCCCTGTGTAATATTTTGCATGTCTATGCGACGTTTCGGCGAAATCACATTCTTAAACAAAAAAAACACTTCCTAATAATCAGCATGTCAATCCTTCTAATAATTATGATTTTAGAATTTTATATTTGGAAATCAGCCTTAAACAAAACACTTCATAAAAATCTCCATGTCATTCCTTCTAATAATTATGATTACACCAACCAATCAGATCACTGAAACATAATCACCCAATCTATTTGCTACATTGAAAACAAATCTCCACCCCCACACTATATACTAGGAAGAAATGACAGTTGCTAACATTCCATTTACAACAACACAAAGATTGGAACTTCAGCCTGATGATGATGAATGTGATTTCGCCGAAACGTCGCATAGACATGCAAAATATTACACAGGGCAAAACCCGAACTCAGAACAATCTACATATATATATATATATATATATATATATATATATATATATATATGTATATGTATATGTATATGTATATGTATATGTATATGTATATGTATATGTATATGTATATGTATATGTATATGTATATGTATATGTATATGTATATGTATATGTATATGTATATGTATATGTATATGTATATGTATATGTATATGTATATGTATATGTATATGTATATGTATATGTATATGTATATGTATATGTATATGTATATGTATATGTATATGTATATGTATATGTATATCCACTAAAACCCTCATTGTGTATTGGACAACATAAATAAATAAATAAATATGTGTTGTTTTCTGCATGTCATCACAATTGCAAGAAACCGCTGAATACCTCCATTTGACCCCAATAGAAACACAGAATATCCATCCCCTATAGGCCAATGCTTATGGCCAGTTTCTCAACTCAGAAAGGTTTTTTTCTTTCTTAAATAACATACAAGTTGGTTCCTTCCTTTAATCAAATGAAGCCTTCTTAGTGATCTCTATTATTAGTTTCCCCAAGTCTGAATAATTCACATCTGTCACAGTTAGCTATCAGGTTGCTAACTTGATGTTCATCTGCGACCGTTATATCATCCTCACCCTTTCTCTCCTATAGCTGATGATCTGCCCGCACTTTCGTTGCCTTTTCCTTTCATCCCGCTGCAAGGAATAATAAGTTTCCCACATTAGCAAAAGGTCATTCTCTTCATTAATATCTTCCAGAAATGGCAAGTACAATCTCAGTATGAGGTCTGTCTCTGCTTTCTCTTTAGGTCACCTTTTGCATAGCAGCAGGCTCAACGCTGTATTTTTGCTCACTCGAATTTGTCAATTATTCAGGCTGCCAATCCTTTGCTTAGAAATAAAGAAGATGCAAGAAGGCAACACATAATTGGTGTAATTTCCTATTTGTCTGCCTGCCTGCCTGCCTGCCTGCCTGCCGGTCTAATCTATCTATCTATCTATCTATCTATCTATCTATCTATCTATCTATCTATCTATCTATCTATCTATCTATCTATCTATCTATCTATCTATCTATCTATCTATCTACCCTCAAGGCTGGCCTTCTCTGGGTCCCAACAACTAAGCAATGCAGGTTGGCAGGGCCTTCTCTGTGGCTGCCCCAGCTCTATAAAACCAACTCCCACCCGATGTCCATAGGCTTCCACCCTGCTGGCCTTCCAAAAGGCTATGAAGACCTGCCTTTGCTGGCAGGCTTGGGGGCCATGAATTTTACATCTTTCATGGGCAAATTGCATGTATGTGTTGATTGGACTGTTGAGTCGTGGGTTTTAACTGGGTTTTTTGTTTTAATTTATATTTGACTTCTTTTTATTGTTAATTATATTTTTATATTGCTGTAAGTCGCCCTGAGTCCTGATTGAGTGGCATAGAAGTTAAATGAATGAATGAATGAATGAATGAGTGAATGAATGAAAGGATAGATAGATAGATAGAGATAGATAGATAGATAGATAGATAGATAGATAGATAGATAGATAGATAGATAGATAGATAGATAGATAGTATTTCATTTACTATTCTACCCCATTCACTATTTAGGATTGCATTTCACTTAGGACCACAACCCTGAGATTTCCCAGCTTTCTTTTAAATAATAAATCATTGTGTTCATTAATGCCTTGGGTCTATTTTTGAAGGATCTTGTGCATTCCTAGAATACACCCCAAAAGTTTTAGGAGACACAGTGTCACTGCGGTCTTGAATTATCTGCAAAGGCAGCATTTAAGTTGAATGTCACCCAAATTCTTTAAGCCAGCCAAGACTTACCTGTTAGCATCAGTCCTCAGCATCTAAAATGCACCCAGAGTTCAGCTAAATGTGAACATTATTTTTTCAATCCTAATGAGTTTTGTCTTTATTATAATCGCCAGAAGTCTGTCTTGGATCTTTTTTTAATCAGCAGGAGATGCAAAGCTGCAGGGAATATTTGCTTACCTAGGGACTCCGAGGTGCTTAGGTCTTGCAAACAGCATTTCCTGCTTGTTTGAAGAGCAATTAAAGCATCAGATTTTCTTCTGGGTTGTAAATTAGCTAGCTAGGAGTTCAGTGAGGATATAACCTGCCTGTGTCTTATTTACAAATGAAGGTTGTTCTGATGACCCAGGGCAGGGCACAGAGATAACACAAACAGCTGGCACTTCAAACCGGCCCTTTTAGTGCTCCAAATCTCCCCCCCAAACAAACCTCAAACAGCCTCTGGTCGCAATTAGTCCAGCCCAGCAGTGTCTGAACCAAGGCTGCATGACAATAAATCCCAAATTTATCTAGCAAAACAAGAACAAAGCAAGGAGTCCAGGAAGCCAAAGATCAAGATAATCAGTCCACCAGGCAAAAATGCAAGTGTTATGTCCAGGGTTTTTCCAGGCGGGGAAAAAACCCGGAGCATTCAATGTTTGGCCATGCCTGGCAGCAGGATATATAAATAGCTGCTAGGCATGGCCCAGGTTGTTCAGTTCTACCAGTTGAGTTCTGTGTTGTTGTCCAGTTGCTGTTCTAAATTAATTGATAGTTCTCTTTTCACTGGCCTGGTGTCTTTACTTCTGCAAGGGAACTTAACAGCCAGGATTCTTGGCATAAAACACTCCAGGAAATAAATAAATTTATTTATTTGTCTGTCTGTCTGTCTGTCTGTCTGTCTGTCTGTCTGTCTGTCTGTCTGTCTGTCTGTCTGTCTGTCTGTCTATCTATCTATCTATCTATCTATCTATCTATCTATCTATTTATTAAATTTGTATGCCACCCCTCTCCGTAGACTCGGGGCGGCTCACAGCAGTGATAGAAACAATGTACAATACAAATCTAATAATACGAAGTTAAAAACCCATAATTTAATAAACATGCACATAACGCACCATACATAAATTATATAGGCCTGGGGAAGACATTTCAATTCCCCCATGCCTGACAGCAGAGGTGGGTTTTGAGAAGTTTACGAAAGGCAAGGAGGGTGGGGGCAATTCTGATCTCTGGGGGGAGTTGGTTCCAGAGGGCCGGGGCCGCCACAGAGAAGGCTCTTCCCCTGGGTCCCGCCAAATGATATTGTTTAGTCGACGGGACCCGGAGAAGGCCCACTCTATGGGACCTAACCGGTCACTGGGATTTGTGCAGCAGAAGGCGGTCCCGGAGATATTCTGGTCCGATGCCATGAAGGGCTTTATAGGTCATAACCAACACTTTGCAAACTTCTATCAAGGTACACAAAATCATGCTTACTTATTTTTTCCTCTGAATTTTCATGAGCTACACTCACTGCTCACTGGAACCATGTTCTCTTATATAGAGATTCTCTCCACTCTTTGATAAATTAAGTTTCAGATCCACATTCCTCATTACCTCATGTAATCTACACACAAAATTCATTTGAATTCTCAGCTAACAAGAAGACATCCCCTGCATAGAAATGTTTACGAATATTTTCATTTGTACACAAGCCACACACTTCTAATGTCACTAAAACATTCTTTATGCATGTATTTATCAATACATGTTAAAATGCTAATAGATGATTATGCATCTGGGCTCTAATTCTCGATCAATGTGAAACCATTCACTTAACTGTTGTGGTTGGCTCTGGCCCCGCTCCTGCCCCAGGAAATGTGCAGGTGGATGCAGGGGAAACTTCAACATGTCACAGGCCTGTGTTATTGCCGACAGAATCAGTTCAGAGTTTAGTTTCCTCAGATGAAGAAGAAGGTGGGAGTGACTCGGCAGAGGAGGGCTTGGCACACAGCCAAGGCAGTCAATCTCCCTTATCTTCCATAGCTTCAGATGATGACATTTTGGATCCACGCAAGTGCAGAATTATGTGTAGAAGAGACCAAGTAAGATCATATTACAGGAAATAAGGGAGGCCACCTGTGTTTGGATGGGGCTCCAGTAATTAGGGCTGCTGCTATAAATAGCAGCATGTGGGTTTGGCCATTGTGGAAGAATATCTGATCGGAGTTCGTCAGGAATCCTGTGTTTTCTGGACTTTGTTGCTTTTTCACGCCTTGGAAAACAAAGCAGAGCAACGTGTGTGTGTGTGTGTCTCACTTCATTGGAAGAAGAAGGGGTGTGAAGTTTCTTCACAGCTGCTAGCTAAGTACTTAATGATTGCTTAAGGTTAATTGTACAGACTACCCAGTTGTTTTGGGAAGAGTGCTCTTTGCAATACAAAAAGAGTGCTTCGTTTATTTTGACTTTTGTGATAAAGAACATTGTTTTGAATTTTCAAACGTGTGTGTGTCTGAAATTTGTACCCTTGAATTTTCGGGAGGCTCCTATCAGAGAGACCGGCAGAACATTAACCAACTTTCAACTCCATCTTCATGCAGAACAATCCATGATTCTAGCCCATTCCCTTTATCATACCCTTTTCTAAAACAAATAAACAAAGCGCAATACACTTTTGTGGCCACATTCATACATTTTTCAGTGATCTGATACAGAGCAAAAAATATACCAAGAGGCTGGCATAAAGCCACACAGCGCTTCTTACATTTTGCCCATCCTTTTAAATCTGTGATAGATGGAGCCTATGGAGGAAGGGTTGGGGTGATGGACTATAACGAAGGAGCAGTTTCCCGAGAAGGAAGGAAAGAAGGATGAAACAAGAGGCAACCCAACCCAGAGAAAAAGAGACAGGGCAGCCGCTCATTAGAATCTCCCAGGGTGCATCCATTTGTTTATTTATTTTTATTTTATTTATTTATTTTGTCAAACAATTATAGGGTGATAACTTGTTCAAATAAAACATTAGATAAGTAATGATAAAAAAGTAACAAAAGAAGACAATAGGACAGGGATGGTAGGCACAGTGGTGCGCTTATGCACGCCCCTTACAGACCTCTTAGAAAGGGGGAGAGAGGTCAATTGTAGATATTCATTCCAAACATCTGACTGTATACATATCATAAATTATCTTTTCTTTTATGTACACTGAGAGCATGTGCACCAAGACAAATTCCTTGTGGGTCCCATCACACTTGACTGATAAAAAATTCAATTCTATTCTATTTATTGAATTTATATGCTGCCCTTCTCCAAAGACTCTATAATAATAAAAATAACAAGGCCTCAACTGTTTCTGCAGACCCACAAGTTAAGTCTCACAGGTACTCCATAAACAAGCAAAAACGTCCAAAGATACTTCACCAGAAGAGCCCTTCACTCCTCCACTCGAAACAGAATACCCTACGAAAATAGACTAACTATCCTGGGTCTTGAAAGCTTAGAACTGCAGCGCCTAAAACACGATTTAAGTATTGCCCACAAGATCATATGCTGCAACGTCCTTCTGGTCAACGACTACTTCAGCTTCAACCGCAACAACACAAGAGAACGCAACAGATTCAAATTTAATACGAACCGCTCCAAACTTGACTGTAAAAAATATGACTTTAACAATCGAGTTGTCGAAGCGTGGAACTCATTACCGGACTCAATAGTGTCAACTCCCAACCCCCAACAATTCTCCCTTAGACTCTCCACGATTGACCTCTCCAGGTTCCTAAGAGGCCAGTAAGGGGCGTACATAAGTGCACTAGTGTGCCTTTCGTCCCTTGTCCAATTGTCTTTCCTTATCTCATATATCATATATATTCTTTCCCTCTCATATACTTCTCTTCTTTTTTACTTACTATCTTTATATATATTACTTAATGTCTATTATCTTCCATATGTATCGTATATTGGACAAAGAATAAATAAAAATAAATAAAAATAATAAATAAAAAGCCACATATTTATCTTAACTTTTCTTCAACTCCATCATCTCCATATTCAGCCCTGATATTTTTCAGTGTTCTCACACCACTTATGATTTCATTATCATCATTTTTCCTTGGACATTGACATTTCATTTCAATTCCACTGTTTGAATCACTGCTATATTTCCCTTGCAGATCTGTGAAATGCTCCTTCAAAGTCTTCTCTCTCTTTCAGTTTCGTGCTAAATAGTTTCATAACTTTTATTTTTAATTCCCTTGACTCTGTTGAAAGCATCTGGTTTAACCCTTTTCATCCGCTCCTAAAACACAATTTTTTACTTTCATCAAAATGTCTCTTCATTTTCTCTGCCTTTTTTGACTATATTCTTTACAATGACTGTTTTCCTTCTCTGCCCATTATGCATATATTTTCCTTGTCATTTTTTTCTGCATCAAAAAGTATTAGTGCTCCCTTCCCCAGTCTTGGCCACTTTATCTTATAAGCATTCTTCTTAATATGCCTCATTAGCATAACTCTACATATTTCTATGGAACTCTGCAACATAATTCTTTTCATTTTGTCCCGGGTAAATTTTACACCTCTCTGTCTCAAATAAAGAATTGTGGATGGAATATTTAAAAGCTTTAAAATTCAAAGGCTTTAAATAATAACCATAAACTAAAATGAAAAAAAAAATAGCTGAAAATGTTCTAAAAGTAACCAACATTTATTAAGATGTGCAAGGGAAATTGACTGCAATTGTCTTTGTTTCTGGACTAAAAGTTAGTTTCCAAATGGATGTCTTTTCTGTTTCGTAAATTTATTTTACAGTAGAAGCTGTAATTCGTCTGCATGCAGATAAAAGGAAGATTGTGTGTGTGTGTGTGTGAGAGAGAGAGAGACAGAGAGAGAGAGAGACAGAGAGACAGAGAGAGAGGCAGAGAGAGACAGAGAGAGAGAGAGAGAACCCAGAACAAAGATCAAAAAGAGATGAGACATGAAATAGAGATTGAAATATTCACTCTGGAATGATGTGGATTAAGGTAAAAAAGAAATAGGAAGGCAGAGAAAATTTGCAGAGTTCTTAATAACATTAAAATACAGGTGTACAAATTCCCAGCAAGGCTAACACGGGAATTCTGGGAGTTGAAGTCCACATATCTGAACTTTGACAAAGTTGACAGACACTGAATGGTACACAGAATACACATAGCAGGAACTCAGGAGTAAGTTTGACTGCCTATTCTTTGTGGCAACCCCTGAGATATTGGAACGTTTCTATCATGTCTCCCCTGGTCCTTCTTTTCATTAAACTAGACATACCCAGTTCCTGCAACCGTTCTGCATGTGTTTTAGTCTCTAGTTCCTTAATGATCTTTGCTGAATTTGCTGAGTAGGCTGAAGGAGAAAATCCTCCTTGGTTCTGAGAAATCTTGGGAGAAATACGATGTCCTGGGAAATGACTCTCTGCACATGTGGAGTACTCTAAAAAAAGCTTCTGCACATGCGCTGAAACAAAAACCAAGATGGTGCTGTTGAGAGAACCAGCTTGGAGGCGTAGCAGGCCTGAGGATGGCTAAGAGGGTCAATTAGTGGCTAGGTGTCCACATTATCCCAGGGACCGCCTTCTGCTGCACGAATCCCAGCGACCAGTTAGGTCCCACAGAGTGGGTCTTCTCCGGGTCCCGTCAACTAAACAATGTCGTTTGGGGGGTCCAGGGGAAGAGCCGTCTCTGTGGCGGCCTCGGCCCTCTGGAACCAACTCTCCCCGGAGATTAGAATTGCCCCCATACTCCTCACCTTACGTAAGCTCCTTAAAACCCACCTCTGCCATCAGGCATGGGGGAACTGAGATACTCTTTCCCCCTAGGCCTTTACAATTTATGCATGTTTGTTTGTATGTATGATTAGTTTTACATGTTTGTTTATATGTATGATTAGTTTTAAAATAAGTTTTGTTTAGTTGTTTTAGTATTGGATTTACATGCTGTTTTTATTATTGTTGATAGCCACCCCGAGTCTATGGTGAGGGGTGGCATACAAATAGATAGATAGATAGATAGATAGATAGATAGATAGATAGATAGATAGATAGATAGATAGATAGATAGATAGATAGATGATAGATTCGGCATTTATAAGTTCAGTTGTTTTGTTTTATTCTGACCTCCAACATATTAACCCCAAAATGCCTTGTGTGTTTCCAACAGTGTAAAAAGACAGCTAAGAACAAAGCCTGGGGTTAACCTGGAGACAAGTTGATTAATTGTTCTAACTGTTGGGAAATTCCTCCTTAGTTCTAAGTTCCTTCTCCCCTTGTTTAGTTTCCACCCATTGCTTCTTGTCCTATCCTCAGGTGCTTTGGAGAATAGTTTGACTCCCTCTCCTTTGTGGCAACCCCTAAGATATTGGAACACTGCTATCATGTCTCCCCTAGCCCTTCTTTTCATTAAACTAGACATACTCAGTTCCTGCAACCGTTCTTCATATGTTTTAGTCTCTAGTTCCCTAAGAATCTTTGTTTTTTTCTTCTCTGCTGTCTTTCTGGAGTCTCAACGTCCTTTTTACATCATATTGATCAATATGACTGGAAATATGATTCTTCCGCAAGGCTCTTTTCTGAGATTCACAGAAGGCGGTTTAGTTGTGGTTAGCTGAATACATTCAAGCTACAGAAAATAGAATGTTTTACCAGTAGTTTAAACCAAGAAGCTAATCATCGGTGACATGCATCCACTTGTGCTCTCTGCTGGAGAAAACCCTTTTATATTTTATATGTTTCTGTGTACTACATGTGTTTTGGCAGGACTCCAAACAAACACTAATTTCTTCTCTTTCCTGGGTTTTGCAAGATTCAGCTAGTTACTTACATCACCTCGAGATTCGACTACTGTAATGCTCTCTACATGGGGCTACCTTTGAAAAGTGTTCAGAAACTTCAGATCATGCAGAATGCAGCTGTGAGAGCAATCATGGGCTTTTCCAAATATGCCCATGTTACATCAACACTCCACAGTCTGCATTGGTTGCCGATCAATTTCCGGTCACAATTCAAAGTGTTGGTTATGACCTATAAAGCCCTTCATGGCATCGGACCAGAATATCTCCGGGACTGCCTTCTGCTGCACCAATCCCAGCGACCGATTAGGTCCCACAGAGTTGGCCTTCTCCGGGTCCCGTTGACTAAACAATGTCATTTGGTGGGTCCCAGGGGAAGAGCCTTCTCTGTGGCGGCCCCGACTCTCTGGAACAAGCTCCCCCCGAAGATTAGAACTGCCCCCACCCTCCTTGCCTTTCGTAAACTCCTTAAAACCCACCTCTGCCATCAAGCATGGGAGAATTGAGACATCCCCCCAGGGCCTATCCAATTTATGTATGGTATGTTTGTGTATATGTCTGCTTTAATAACGGTTTTTTTAAATGTTTTTAAATTATTAGATTTGTCATGAATTGTTTTATTGCTGTTGTGAGCCACCCCGAGTCTACGGAAAGGGGTGGCATACAAATCTAATAAATAAAATAAAAATAAATAAATAAAATAAATACTTGCATAAGAGATTTGCTGAGGGTGGATGATAGCAATGGGGAACGCACATTAAGTCCATTTGAAAATGTCTTACTAGGAACACTTAGATGATGTAACACATCTTTTTTAAAGACAAAAAGCAGACTCAGTCTTTCTTAAGGCTCCCCCTACCCCCAGACACAAGCAGATATTTTGTGCCCATTAAGAAAGACTGGGCAAAGCAATCAACAATATTGTATAGAGCCCGAGGGTAGAACAAAAACAATGGATGGAAACTGTTGGCTTGTCTTGGTTAGCTAGGCTGTGAAACCTTCGACAACACCAAGCAGAGAATTTTACAGAGCATGGATGTGTGATAAAGCCAAGACACAGACTTAGTTAAATAAGTATTATTTACATATAAACAAAATATACACAATCCAGAATAAGCATGAAGCAAAATACAGAATAATATGCACTGAGCAATTACAAGATTAGAGCGCAAAGCAAAATACAATATAGGTAAAAGCACAAAGCTTATACAAGCACGAAGCTTAAACACAACATAGATAAAGCACGAAGCTAATACAAGCACGAAGCTAATACAAGCACGAAGCTAATACAACTCCCCCATCTCAGGCAAAAGGAAAGGAAAGGAAATGACCGAGCAAAATAATGAGCTTTTATAGCTTCAATGAGGAAGTGACGAAATAGCCTTGAATATTAACTCTTCAAGTACAAGTTAACTCTTTGAGTGCACATTAACTCTTTAAGTACAAGTTTGGTACAGTTTACAATATGCATTTTACAATGGCAATCCCTAACAACCATGAACCCTGTACTAACAGAAACTAATCAAAGAGAGAAGCAACTTAGAACTAAGGAGAAATTTCCCAACAGTTAGAACAATTAATCAGTGGAACAGCTTGTCATCAGCAAAACATTCTTAACAGGAAGATATTTTTAAACTAAAGTTACCTGCAGAAGGTTGAAATAAAACCCAGTGAACCAGTAAGAACAATAAATCAGGATACCTGCAGTTGTAATGGCATTTTGAACTCATGCCCCCCATGTCTTGACCAACATGCTGATTGTCAAGGTTATCTTGCCACCGAGGAACAACTGAAATAACAAGATCAAGAGATCATAAATAGAAACATAGAAACATAGAAGACTGACGGCAGAAAAAGACCTCCTGGTCCATCTAGTCTGCCCTTATACTATTTTCTGTATTTTATCTTACGATGGATCTATGTTTATCCCAGGCATGTTTAAATTCAGTTGCTGTGGATTTATCTACCACGTCTGCTGGAAGTTTGTTCCAACTCTTTCAGTAAAATAATATTTTCTCATGTTGCTTTTGATCTTTCCACCAACTAACTACAGATTATGTCCCTTTGTTCTTGTGTTCACTTTCCTATTAAAAACACTTCCCTCCTGAACCTTATTTAACCCTTTAACATATTTAAATGTTTCAATCATGTCTCCCCTTTTCCTTCTGTCCTCCAGACTATATAGATTGAGTTCATGAAGTCTTTCCTGATACGTTTTATGCTTAAGACCTTCCACCATTCTTGTAGCCCTTCTTTGGACCCGTTCAATTTTGTCAATATCTTTTTGTAGGCGAGGTCTTTCAGAAGTAAATTCAGAAGTAAAACTTTCAAATACACTCTTGTTTTCCTCTTACATAAATGACCCTAATACAAGTCTTAGCCATTTTTCTTCTCTTCTCTTCACAGATCTTCAAAATATGAATTGTAGACCACTAGTTAGATGCTAGTCATGTGAATAGATCCTTTTGACTGAAAAATTCAACTGGCTAAGAAAGACAACTGATTTCTTATACTTTGTTCAATCTCTAAATGTAGGTGCCACAGTTACAGTTTCTTTCAGAGTCTGTAGTAATACAACTATTGTATCATGGTCTTCTTGAAAGTGAAATCTCACTGTTGAGCAGTGGACATTGCATAGTCAAATCCATCCAGGTTCCAGACACATGTGTATTGGCTTCAATTTTTAAAAGAGAGAAAACCTATCTAAACAGAACAAATAGAATAAAAGAGAATTTTATTGGCCAAGTGTGATTGGACACACAAGGAATTGGTCTTGGTGCATATGCTCTCAGTTTACATAAAAAGAAACATATGTTCTTTGATAATCTAAAGGTACAATATTTAATGATATTCCGGATAAAAATAAGTAATCAAATCACATTAGAAATCAGGCAAGAGAAATTGTAAGGATACAAGCAACAAAGTTATAGTCATACAGTCATTTGTTGGAGGAGATGAGAAGATTAAATGTAGTGCAGACTTAGTGAATAGTTTGATAGTTTATTTTATTTTTTTATTTATTTTGCCCAATACACAATAATATACAATGAAGCTTATAGAGATATAGTAGAGAAGATATATGAGATATAGGAGAGACTATAGGACAGGGGACGGAAGGCACTCTAGTGCGCTTATGCATGCCCCTTAGTGACCTCTTAGGAATCTAGAGAGGTCAACCGTGGACAGTCTAAGGACAAAATGTTGGGGGTTAGGGGATGATACTACGGAGTCTGGTAATGAGTTCCACGCTTCAAGAATTTGATTACTAAAGTCGTATTTTTTACAATCAAGTTTGGAGTGGTTAATATTAAGCTTGAATCTGTTGTGTGCTCTTGTGTTGTTGTGGTTGAAGCTGAAGTAGTCTTTGATAGGCAGGACATTGCATCATATGATCTTTTGGGCAATACTTAGATCATGTTTAAGGCGTCTTAGTTCTAAGCTTTCAAGACCCAGGATTGTAAGTCTAGTTTCGTAGGGTATTCTGTTTCGGGTAGAGGAGTGAAGGGCTCTTCTGGTGAAGTATCTTTGGATAGAGTTGAGGGAATGATTTGTTTAGCAGAGTGATGGCGTTTGGGACAAAAACTGTTCTTGTGTCTAGTTATTCTGGTGTGCTGTACAGTATAACATTGTTTTGAGAGTAGGAGTTGAAACAGTTTGTGTCCAGGATGTGAGGTGTCTGTAAATATTTTCACAGCCCTCTTTTTGACTTGTGCAGTATACAGGTCCTCAAGGAAAGGCAGGTTGGTAACAATTGGGTTTTTTTCTGCAATTCTGATTATCCTCTGAAGTCAGTGTCTGTCTTGTTGAGTTGTAGAACCAAACCAGACAGTTATAGAGGTGCAGATGACATAATAGAGTAAGGGAAGGGAGTAAGATATCTTCACATAAAGATCAAGGATTAAAGAGGGAGAATCTTGAATTAATGTTGAACTAGGTTTAAGTAATGGCAAACCAGATGTAATACTGGTTTGTGTTCCGCCTTTTTGTTTATATTGAGTATGTTAAGTCCATCTGAGGGTAAAATAAGAAGCAATGGGTGGAAACTAGAGAAGTAACTTAGAACTAAGGAGAAATTTCCTAATAGCTAGAACAATTAATAAGGAACAGATTGCCTCCAGAAGTTGTGAATGCTCAAACACTGGAAGTTTTTAAGCAGATGCTGCTAAACATCTATCTGAAGTAGTGTAGGGTTTCCTGCCTAAGCAGGGGGTTGGACCAGAAGACCTCCAAGGTCCCTTCCAACTCTGTTGCTTTTATTATTATTATTATTATTATTATTATTATTATTATTATTATTATTATTATTATTATTATTATTATGTCAATACAACACAGCAAATGGGATCACTATGCTGGATTTCGTATTCCATCACCAGTTGGGCGCTTCCCAAGCACCTAGGACTGCGTGATGTAGCGGCAAATTATGTTTGCCGGTCCCAGTAAAGTGGCCTTTTGCAATTGACAGATGGAGATTTTGTCAATTCCGATGGTTTTCAAATGTCCGCTGAGATCCTTTGGCACTGCGCCCAGCGTGCCAAGTACCACTGGGACCACTTTCACTGGCTTATGCCAGAGTCGTTTCAGCTCAATTTTTAGATCTTCATATTTCACTAATTTCTCTAGCTGCTTCTCCTCAATTCTGCTGTCTCCTGGGATTGCGATGTCAATGATCCATACATTATTATTATTATTATTATTATTATTATTATTATTATTATTATTATCATTATTTATTTTAAAGAGTTTATTTATTTATTTATTGGATTTGTATGCCGCCACTCTCCGGAGACTCGGGGCGGCTAACAGCAACAATAAAGCAGTGTACAATAGTAGTCTGATGCTAGAAACAATTAAAAACCCATTAATATAAAAAACCAAACATACATACATACATACATACCATGCATAGAATTGTAAAGGCCTAGGGGAAAGAAGGTCTCAATTCCCCCATGCCTGACGGCAGAGGTGGGTTTTAAGCAGCTTACGAAAGGCAAGGAGGGTGGGGGCAATTCTAATCTTTGGGGGGAGTTGGTTCCAGAGGGCTGCGGCCGCCACAGAGAAGGCTCTTCCCCTGGGTCCTGCCAAGCGACATACTTTAGTTGACGGGACCCGGAGAAGATCCACTCTGTTGTATGGATGACCATCTTTTAAAAAGAAAAGCCAAACAACTTTTAAGTGGCTCATTACAATTCTATTAAATCAAGCTTATTATAAACAACGGAATCAAAATGCAATAAGAAAATACTCTTGAAGACACGTAAATGAAAGAGACTCAAAGGCCACAAGGTCTTGGAGGAATAAATCATGAATAAAAAGCATGATAGGTAAGTAATCACAGAAGATTCTTGTGTTCAAAAAAATGGAAGGAAGCAGCCTGCAACTGTATTACTTACTGGTAGCTCAAGTCCCAAATGCAGCAGAAAATAAGCAAAGCATATTCTGATTGTTGCTCAGCACATCAATAATAGATGCCCAAACAATCTTATGTCTAAAGAAGAGTTTCAAAAAAGAGAGCGACATTTTCCCACACTACCCTTCAAATTGTCAGGTGCTCCCAACTGAACAGCCCCTATTTACCTACTTTGAGTTTCAAATTGTGCGTTGCAATTTTATGAGTGATTTGATAAAATCCTAGAGGGGTTGGAAAATTGGCTAAATTTTAGAACCAGATTCCAACTTTTTTCTCTCATATATATTTATATATATTCATTCAATTTATTGTTTTTAAGCTCTCTGCTTTCTGTGAACTTCCCTGCTCTTCTCTAGAGAAAGAGTTGCATAAAAAGAGAATACAAAGCAGATATGAAACATCTATTTAAAATATTCCTACCCCTTTCTTGGACAGTGTTTAGCCTCCAAATGTAGCAAACATAGGATAAAGAGCATCAAATCTACGTATACGGCAGTTGAGCATGCGGAACTATTGTAGTATTAATCACGTAGGGTCCTGATGGTGAACCTATGGCCTGTAACATGCAGAGCCATATATATTGGCACGTGAGCCATTTCCCTAGCTCAGCTCCAGTGCACATGTGTGAGCCGGCCAGCTGATTTTTGGCTCATGCAGAGGCTCTGGGAGGATGTTTTCAGCCTCCAGAGAGCCTCTGGCTGGCAGGAGAGGGCACTCCGTGGCTTGCATTGGCTGCCGATCAGTTTCCAGTCACAATTCAAAGTGTTGGTCATGACCTTTAAAGCCTTACATGGCATTGGACCAGATTACCTCTGGAACCGCCTGCTATCGCACAAATCCCAGTGACTGATAAGGTCCCACAGAGTTGGCCTTCTCTGGGTCCCGTCGACTAAACAATGTTGTGTGGCGGGCCCCAGGGGAAGAGCCTTCTCTGTGGCGGCCCTGGCCCTCTGGAACCAACTCCCCCCCGGAGATTAGAACTGCCCCCACCCTCCCTGTCTTTCGTAAACTACTCAAGACTCACTTATGCCACCACGCATGGGGGAGTTAAGATATTACTTCCCCCTAGGCCATTACAAGTTATGCATGGTATGTTTGTGTGTATGTTTGGTTTTATAATAAGGGTTTTTAGTTGTTTTATTAATTGGATTGTTACATGTTGTTTTTTATCATTGTTGTTAGCCGCCCTGAGTCTGCGGAGAGGGGCGGCATACAAATCCAATAAATAAATAAATGAATTTTAAAAAATTGCCCTCCCCAGACTCCAGGGAAGCCTTTGGAGCCTGGAAAGGGCAACAAATGTGCTTACTGGGCCCAGTGGAAGTCTAGAAGTGGGGGAGCAGCATGGTCATGCACATATGTGCAGGGAATGGGGCAGTGTCGGGGAAAGTCGTGCACATATGCATAGGGGGTGATGGTGACTTTTTACATCCTGGACATAAATTGTTTCAACTCCTACCCTGAAAATGATAGTATAGAGCACTGCACATCCGAACAACTAGACACAAGAACAGGTTTTTCTCCCCAAAATGCCATCACTCTGCTAAACAAATAATTCCCTCAACAATGTCAAACTATTTCCTAAGTCTGCACTACTATTAATCTTCCCATCACACATCTCCTCCCAGAAATGACTGTATGACTGTAACTTTGCTGCTTGTATCCTTACAACTTATATTGACAGGTAATACTGGTTGAGGGATAAGAATGAGTCAAGAAGTGTCCCTTTTTGTGTGTCACGTATACAATTTCTTTAAATCTAGCTCAAATATTCTTTGAAGCAACTCCTGAAATCACAAATATTAAGGGGCTTAGAGACGTTGCCTTTGTCATTGCCTTTCGCAAGCTACTTAAAACCCACCTCTGCCACCAGGCATGGGGGAATTAAGATTCCTTCTCCCCCTAGGCGTTTACAATTGTATGCATGGTATGTTTGTATGTATGTTTGGTTTTTTATATTAAGGGGTTTTTAATTCGCTTTTAGTATTGGATTATTATTGTATATTGTTTATGATTACTGTTAGCCGCCCCGAGTTTTCGGAGAGGGGCGGCATATAAATCCAATAAAACTAAACTAAACTAAACTAAACTAAACTAAGCTAAGCTAAGCTAAGCTAAGCTAAGCTAAGCTAAGCTAAGCTAAGCTAAACTAAACTAAACTAAACTAAACAACTAAACTAAACTAAACTAAACAACTAAACTAAACTAAACTAAACTAAACTAAACTAAACTAAACTAAACTAAACTAAACTAAACTACTAAACTAAACTAAACTAAACTAAACTAAACAACTAAACTAAGCTAAGCTAAGCTAAACTAAACTAAACTAAACTAAACAACTAAACTAAACTAAACTAAACTAAACTAAACTAAACTAAACTAAACTAAACTAAACTAAACTAAACTAAACTAAACTAAACTAAACTAAACTAAACTAAACTAAACTAAACTAAACTAAACTAAACTAAACAGATCATTTTCTACTGCGGCTTGATTTTAAGGCTCCAATCCTCCCACGCAGGGAGGCAGAACCGATTAGGAGGTTCTGTCCCTGACGCCTGATGGATCCAGAAGATTTTCAAAGGGGTTTTGCCAGATTTGCTTGTACACAGTTCGGCAGAGTCTCTTGCTGGAGCCTAGAATACGGCTGCGACTGAGGCTCTAGACTAAATTTCACCTTTGCGACCTCTTTGTGGCAACAGACCCTGGACATTTCCTTGGTTTACTGAGGAGCTCCAGGGAATGACTGTAACTTTGTTGCTTGTATCCTTACAACCTATATTGACAGGTTCCTAATACGATTTGATTATTTATTTGTGCCCGGACTGCCATTACGTGTTGTACCTTATCATCCTTGATGAATTTAACTTTTCTTTTATGTTCACTGAGAGCATGTGCATCAAGACAAATTCATTGCCGGGGTGGCGCAGCAGGTAGAGTGCTGTACTGCAGGCCACTGAAGCTGACTGTAGATCTCTAGGTCAGCGGTTCAAATCTCATCACCGGCTCAAGGTTGACTCAGCCTTCCATCCTTCCGAGGTGGGTAAAATGAGGACCCAGATTGTGGGGGCAATAGGCTGGCTCTGTTAAAAAGTGCTATTGCTAACATGTTGTAAGCCGCCCTGAGTCTAAAGAGAAGAGCAGCATTAAAATAGAAGAAACAAATAAACAAATAAACAAATAAACAAATAAACAAATAAACAAATAAACAAATAAACAAATAAACAAATAAACAAATAAACAAATAAACAAATAAACAAATAAACAAATAAACAAATAAACAAATAAACAAATAAACAAATAAACAAATAAACAAATAAACAAATAAACAAATAAACAAATAAACAAATAAACAAATAAACAAATAAACAAATAAACAAATAAACAAACAAACAAACAAACAAATTGCGTGTCCAATCACATTTGGCTAATAAAATATTCTATTCTATTTTATTTTATTAACCGTTATATCAAACAAGTTCTTCTTTCCAATGGAGGTTGCCTACCCTCACATCTTTCCTACATTGAGAAGGGAATGACTGAATCCAGGTCACCCAGTTGGTTTTCTGTTCAGTTTGGGATTAAAATTCCCCCCTCTCCCAATTTCTATTCTAAAATCTGGGCAATTATATCAAACAACTCTCTTGTTCAATTCAGTAGGATCTGTTATTCATTCTTCATTCTTATTATACTCACATTTCTTCAGACTTCCCTCCTGCAAATACCTATGTTTTCTTCTTCTGATATGTGCCTATACAAGAACGGTTTTGTGAGTTGTGATACCATGGATTTATTTGAGGATGGGGGAAGCCCCACGATTAATTTCAATGAATGCTGGAAATCTTAGACATTAGTCTGGAAAACTGGATGCTGTTCTGTCAAGCTCTCTGGTAGAATCCTCCCAAAAATGCACAGATACAATTTCACACACACGTTTGAAAATTCAAAACAATGTTCTTTATACCGACAATGCAAATAAACAGAGCACTCTTTTTGTATAGCAAAGAGCACTTGTCTCCAAACAAACTGATAATTTGTACAAGTCCCCTATCAGTTCTGTGATACTTAGCTTGCAGCTGTGAGACAATTCACAGTCCTTCTTCTTTCACAAAGTGAAACACACTTTGCTCTGGGTTAGTTTCAAAGCGGGGAAAGAATCAGCACACAAAGATCAAAATCAGCAAAGCAGTCATGAAACACAATGATCAGATAATCCTCCACAATGGCCAAACCCACAGACTGCTATTTATAGCAGCCTCACTAATGACCACAGCCCCGCCCAAACACAGGTGGCCTCATTTTCTTTGATAATAATCTCTCAGTTGTTGTTGCCTATGCATCGCTCTCCGCATGCGTGGCTGTATCATTAACTCTTGTTCTGAATCCAAGGAGGAGCTAGATAATTGATCTCCTTCTGAGCTGTCTGCCACACTCTCCTCCTCCCTGTCACTCATGTCTTTTTGGTCAGAGGAGCCTTCATCATCAGATTCCACCGGGGGCAAAACAGGCCTGCAGCATGTGGATGTCTCCCCCACATCCACAGTCCTTGGGGCAGGAGCAGGGCCAGAGCTAACCACAACAGATACCATATAGAAAATTTGAGTATATTATGTCCAAGTCTAATCTTGCTTGGCCTGAGAACATTATTTTTAAAATAGTGCTCTGTTTCTCATATCAGCACATTCAAGATATGGCTCTTAATATTATGTTCTTTAAGTCTGTTATGTCTGCAAGCATGTTTTTGGCATTTCTTCACATAAATATTAAGCAGTATGAAACCTCTGCATTCTAGGAGCTGGGAGTGTGAATACTGTTTTCACAAAGCAAATTATAAACTAAATTTATGATAGTTATATACTTTTCATTATTATTCTTACGGTGAAGATTAATCTGTTTCAAGAAACGTTCCAGGAACATCTTTTAATGCTAATCTAAGCTTTGGTGAAGTTTGTAACTAAATACTTCATTAACTTTTTAGCCTTGTATTGATTGCTAAACATGGCGAGAATGTTGGGAAAAGATTTATTCTAAAAATGGCCTGTTTCTAATTTGACTATCTGCTAAGCAGTTAATAATAAGGGAGGGGGGAGAGTATACATTCACTATTGTAAGAATAGATATTTTAAAGGTTTATTTTTTTTTATCCCCAGGTTATAAAATGTGGTTGCATTTTCTTTGGTGCACTTGACAGTGAAATTGCTGGACCACCAAGGAAGAGTGATTTAATTACTGAGGTTTTCTTCTGTAATTTGAGTGCTAAGACTGCTAAAAGTTAATGGACCTAAGCTAGAACATGATTGTGGATAATCAAATTGCATTATACATTGAACTGTGGGATAATGTCTGTGTAACAGAAAACAATTTGGGTTCTTTTGGTGGCCCAGCAGGCAACGAAGACCAATCCTTTGTCCCCCTTCTCCCAAAAATAATTTGCTTGAATGTCAGGTTTAACCTATTTCCAATGCCTTTGACGATCCAGATGTGGATCGCCCAACCAGCCAGCACCCCACATAGAATACTAAGCTCCTATTTTCAACCCACTAAACCAAAATGGACAGTTGTGGATACGACAAGCAATTAGGAGAAGAAAGGAAAAAGTTTCTTATATTAACTTGAGTATTGCCCACAAGATCATATGCTGCAACGTCCTACTGGTCAATTACTACTTCAGCTTCAACCGCAACAACACAAGAGCACGCAACAGATTCAAACTTAATATGAACCGCTCCAAAATTGACTGTAAAAAATATGATTTCAACAATCGAGTTATCGAAGCGTGGAACTCATTGCCGGACTCAATTGTGTCAACCCATAACCCCCAACATTTCTCCCTTAGACTCTCCACGATTGACCTCTCCAGGTTCCTAAGAGGCCTGTAAGGGGCGTACATAAGTGCACTGGTGTGCCTTTCGTCCCCTGTCCAATTGTCTTTCCTTTCTCTCACTTATCATATATATTTTCTTTCTTTCATATATCCTCTCCTCTAAGTTCACTTTACCCTTATATGTATTATATGTATTATTATGCGTATATCCTAAGATTTTTATTAATATTGCTTCTTCATTGCTTATTTGACCCCTATGACAATCATTAAGTGTTGTACCACATGATTCTTGACAAATGTATATTTTATTTTATGTACGTTGAGAGCATATGCACCAAGACAAATTCCTTGTGTGTCCAATCACACTTGGCCAATAAAATTCTATTCTATTCTATTCTATTCTATTCTATTCTACTACATGTCTATTTTTCTTCCTATGTATTTGTGTATTGGACAAATGAAAAAATAAATTAAAAAAAATAACCCATTCCTTCTCTTGATCTGTTGGCATCTGGTTGAGAGATAAGAATGAGTCAAGAAGTGTCCCTTTTTGTGTGTCACGTATACACTTTCTTTAAATCTGGCTCAAATATTCTTTGAAGCAACCCCTGAAATCACAAATACTAAGGGGCTTAGAGACGTTGCCTTTGTCATGGTCAGATCATTTTCTTCTGCGGCTTGATTTTAAGGCTCCAATCCTCCCCCACAGGGAGGCAGAACCGATTAGGAGGTTCCACCCCAGACACCTGATGGATCCAGAAGGTTTTCAAAGGGGTTTTGCCAGATTCGCTTGTACACAGTTCGGCAAAGTCTCTTGCTGGAACCTGGAATACGGCTGCGACTGAGGCTCTAGACTAAATTTCACCTTTGCGACCTCTTTGTGGCAACAGACCCTGAAAATTTCCTTGGTTTACTAAGGAGCTCCGGGGAATGAAACGCCAGAAGAGAAGTCTAGAGAAGTGTTGGTTGGACCGAACACTTGTAAAAGCTCATATTAAGATTTACAAAGTGGCAATCAGTTTGACAAGATGTGCATACAATGTCGGCCTGATTATGTCTACGGAATCCCACCCAGCCATCCTGTTTAGGGTAACTCGTTCCTCCTTAATCAGGGGAAAGTTTATGAATCCTTGCAGGGTAGTTCTGAGGCATTTAACAAGTTTTTTGCAGATAAAACTGTTCATATCTGGACTGATCTTGACTCCAACTGGAACGCAGAGTCGGCTGACAACGAGTCAGTCGAGGTGACAGGGGCCTGTCTTAGTCCACCTGTTTGGAGTGAGTTTGACCTGGTGACACCTGATGAAATGGACAAGGCCATTGGAGCGGTGAGTTCCACCACCTGCTTACTGGACCCGTGTCCCTGCTGGCTGGTCTCGGCCAGCAGGGAGGTGACATGGAGCTGGGTCCAGTGTTGAAAATAATTAGGTGTCGAAAATAATTCTTCACTTCAGGAATCCAATTCCTAAACCTCTGGGAAAGTCACCAGAAAGGGTCTTTCCTTTGGTTTGATGCAAAATTAAAGAATAGTATTCAAGTAGTATTCAAAGTCCCTCAAAGCTATAGTAAGCCACACTTCAAAGAAAGTTGCTATGGTGCAGTGGATTCCTCTAGAAGTGTCACTCTGGTTTGTTAAGAGAAACATTATTTTAGAGAAACCTCCATCACACAAACCAACTTTTTGACACCAATCATGATTCCCTTAAAGGCTCTAACATCTACTCAGTGGTCTTAGTGGTTGCAGATGAATTTCTAATGTTTTCTATATCATCTAGTCATAGTTTGGAGGGAATATATTTTTTTCCTAGTTGGGGAAAAGACCAAACCTACCTTATATTCTTCTCTTATTTTTTAAAACCCAAAACTTTATTTACCTAACGTCAGCCCAATGTGCACCTGTTATTGTATTATTAAATTAAAGCTTATTTTCTTCCCCCGCCACCAATTATGAAAAAGGTAGCTTTTGGGATGGAAGGAGGACGTGATTTCACAGATTTTTCTGCTCTGATAATTACGGTTATTATTACTATTATTAGAGCTGCTCGCAGAATTAGCAGAATAATAAAACTCAAATATTTCCCCAAAGTAAAAGGAAGTCGTAGCTGGTTATCCCACAAAACAAACATTTGCAATTTCCTCCAGCGTTTTTAGAAAATCATTCTGTTTTGTTCCTGTCTTTCTCTCTATCTCATCAAATCATGTCTGATTATGACTAGGATCCCTGGTATTTAACTGTTATTGAATGTAGTAATGAAAGAAACCATGGAGCTACTTAATTATCCACCCAGTAGGTGTCCAATCGTGAAATTTCTTTTCCGTCCTTTTTCTTCCCCGTCCCACTCCCTGTCTTCTGTGATAAGATAATTACTGTCGATGCAATTGTTTCTAATATAAATACCCACTGATTGTAAACTGTGGCCACAGGGCTGTTTCAGATAAAAGGAATCCTCTGGGTATTGGCAGGGACACTATTGCTCATTTCTCAACAAAAGCACCCCAGTTGGGGGAGAAAAAGGAAGAATCTCTATTTCTAATGAGGAATAACCAATAGGGGGCCATAAAATCCATTCACAATGAACAAGCACTGAGAGGATTCCATAAATGAAATCACCTTTCATAACAATGCTATTTTCGTGCACTGCTTGTTATTAAACATGCTGCCAAATTATACCCCCGATGTTCATTTGAGGGGACCATTGTGAGCTGGGAGAACGTTCTTAAAGGGCCCTAAAGGCACCCCCCTCTCTCATTTTCTCTTTCTCTCTTTCTTTCTTTCCTCTCATTTTCTCTCTCCCCCTCTCTCATTTTCTCATTTATCTCTCTCTCTCATTTTCTCTTTCTCTTTCTCTCATTTTTTCTTTCTCCTTTCCCCTCTCTCTATATTTTCTCTCTTTCTATCTCTCTCTGTCTCTCATTTTCTATTTCCATTTCTCTCATTTTTGTTTCTCTTTCTCTTCCCCCCCCCTCTATCTTTTCTCTCTTTCTATATCTCTCTCTCTCCCTTCCTCATTCTCCAAATATAAAAAGGGTGGAGAATGGCCTACTGGCCTAAGGCAGAACTAGAACAAGCTGTGGGTTGCTCCCGGTTAGGGAGGAATTCAGAAGGTATAAAAACCCATCCACTCTCAATTCCATTTTGTCAGCTGCCTCGGAACAACAAATCCTGGTGATTCTGTTCACTAATAAATGGACCCTCTTTCCAGTGGTAGTATTCTACCAGTTTGTATCAGTTATATATATATATAAGAGTTACACAGAAATATATATATATTTTAAAAAGTTAAAAAAGTTAAAAAAGAAGAAAAGACTTCCTCCGTTGTCCAGCACATTAAAAAAACAGGGCACGAAATTGACTTTGAAAAAACTAAGTTACTTTCCAAAACAGAAAATTTATACAGAAGAATTACTATGGAAGCCATAGAGATAGAGAAACACCCCTTCAGCATGAACAAACGGGATGATACGTCCCGCCTACCAGAGATTTGGAAAACAGCCTTAAACAAAAAAAAAACATATCATAATAATCACCATGTCAATTCTTCAAGTAATTGTAATTCCACCAACCAATCAAATCACTAAAACATAGTCACCCAATCTATTTGCTACATTCAAACCAAATCCCCACCCCCAACACTATATATAAGGAACAAATGGCAGTTGCAAACATTCCATATTTACAGCAGCACGAAGCTTAAAACTTCAGCCTGATGATGGTGAATGTGATTTCACCGAAACGTCGCATAGACACTCAAAATATTACACGGGGCAAAACCCAAACTCAGAACAATCTACATATATGTTTAACACATACAGAATATAATATTTTGATCTAAATATTCCAAATATTGCACGAGTCTATAGGTGGAGCTCTTGCCTCAAAATCAGTTTGATCTTAGATAGAGGCAGTTATTTCTCTCTCTGGGCACACTGAGAATATATCTGCTGAACAAAGCTCCTCATTGGCGATAGGAAGAGCATTCGACCATTAAAACACTTTGCTAACTCCACCCACAAGGGATTATGGGATTGTTAACAGAAGGTGATGATTCTGAATACTGCTCCATTGTTTATTGTGTATCAAACTTTTTTTTCTACAAGGAGTTTTGGATATGTTATAAATCTCAAGCCTCCAAGAAGACTTTCTAGTAGATTTTGTGGTCAAAAGGTTGCTTGATTTATTCTCGACTAATCATAAAAGCAATATATTCTGGGTGTTATGGTCTTTAGTTTATCTTTAACTAGAATCCCAAATTTATTTTATACAGTGGATGAATTTAAAAAAAAATCAGACTGAAGAAATGAGCAGAATGGAGACAATAACCAGTTTAATTTAAAATTATTAAAATGTTGAGTAATCTTTTGACAATTAGTGCAATTGTACCAGTGGTGAAATCCTTTTTTTTTTTTACTACTGGTTCTATGATGAGGCGTGGTGGGCATGGTTTGAGGAGCATAGCAGAGGGAGGATACTGAAAAATCTCCATATCCACCCCTCACCAGGGAGAAGGATATTGCAGAATCCCCATTCCCACCCAACTGTGGGGACAGCCAGAGGTGGTATTTCCCGGTTCTCCAAACTACTCAAAATGTCCGCTACCAGTTCTCCAGAACCTGTCAGAACCTGCTGGATTTCACCTCTGAATTGCAGTAATCATTCATTTTACATTCAGGGGGTTTGGTCATCCTGTTGATACAGACATGTATATTAATTTACCTTTGTCAGATTTACAATAAAATGTAAAGTGGCAAATGCATTTTAACCTAAACAAGTGCAAAGTTATGCACATCAGGGCAAAGAACCCCAATTATACCTACCAACTGATGGGGACGAAACCTTCTGAGACAACCCAAGAAAGGGATCTTGGGGTTTTGGTGGACAGCTCAATGAAGATGTCAACCCAGTGTGCAGCAGCAGTAAAAAAAAAAAGCAAATTCCATGCTTGGCATGATTAGGAAGGGACTCGAAAATAAGTTGGTAAGTGTTGTATTGCCTCTGTACAAATCGATGATGAGACCACACTTGGAATACTGTGTACAGTTCTGGTCACCGCATCTCAAGAAGGATATAATGGAATTGGAAAAGGTGCAACAAAGGGCAACAAGAATGATAAAGGAAATGGAGCACCTCCCTTATGATACCAGGCCTTGGTCTCTTCAATCTTGAAAGATGGCGTTTAAGGGGTGACTTGACCGAAGCAAGCATGGGATAGAAAAGGTGGATAGAGAAAAATTATTTTCTGTATCACACAATACTAGAACAAAGGTCTAAAGCTCCTAGGTAAGAAAGTGAGGACAAATCAAGGGAAATATTTCTTCACCCAGAGGTTCATTGGTTTAGTGAATTCACTTCCAGAAGAGGCCATGACAGCTGTCAGCCTTGATAGCTTCAAGGGAGGATTAGACAGATTCATGGATGCCAAGTGTATCGGTGGTTATTGAAACGGATGTCCATGTGCCGCCTCTAGGTTGGTTGAGGCAGGCAGGATTCCCTTGGGTACCATTTGTTGCAGGTCAGGGGAAAGGGAGGGTCTTGCCTCCCCAAGGACAATTGGTGGGCCACTGTGTGACACAGAATGCTGGACTTGATGGGCTTTGGCCTGATTCAGCATGGCTCTTCTTAGGTTCTAATAAAATGTTTAAATTCAAACCTTGAATAACTTCAAGAACAGTTTTCTTGTCTTTTACTATGATATGTTTCATCTACTCTAAAATTCCATGAAATTCTCGTATCCAATAAATGACTAACTTGGACTCTGCATAGCTATTAAGCTAAATAATATTTGCTTCTGAGAGAGAGGGGGAGAGAGAGAGAGGGAGAGAGAGAGAGAGAAAGGCAGCTATGAAATAATTGATTTGTCCTTGCTATTTGTTTTTCTGTAGTCCCTCAGTGGCATATACTTATTAAATATCATATTTCAGAAAGAAAATAAGAAAAACACTATAAAATGGATGAGCGGACAAATTTAAATCTATTATTTTTCTTTCACACTTCTGGCTTCTTACGCTTTTGTACACGGAAACTTTATTTATGTATTTATTCATTCAATCAATCACGTTGTATGAATAAATACATTCAATTCGATCCATTCACTGATTTCTCTTTCTATTTGTAACCAGTGTCAAATCTCTATGAGAATGCACCTATCCACCATACCTACATAAATGTGTGCACATACATACACACACACACACACATAGTGCCAAATTTGACATATTCACTTTAAATTTATGAATATTCCAGGTAATAATATTGGAAAAATCTGCAATAAAATATTTATTTTTCCACAGGAAATCTAAACTATATATTGCTAGTAACAGCAAAGAATAAGGAGACATGTGCTTTTGCTACTTTGGACAAATGTTTTAATAACCATTCAACTGAATATTGCAATAAACATGAGAGTTTGCATGCTAATTGCTTAAACTAAAAGTGCATATTCCCTTATTTCCTAGCTGAAGAAATTCTATTAATAAATTCATGTACAATGAATAGTCATGGTTTTTAACATCCTTGTTCATGGGGATAATTTACAGGATGTCCTCCAGTGGTTCTAGTAACTGAACAGTCAAGGGTGAATAAATTATCTTATGCAAAATCTACTCAAAATGATATGGCCGACATTATTATCAGCTTGTTGGGCCAACAGTAGATGCAGAGAACTATAAAATGATTGGTTTTAGTAATCATGCGAATATCAAGGAGTGCCAATCTTGAACTGTAGTTTAATGATACTAATATGTACTTCAGTTGTAATTCTTATAGATCATAATTAATGATATGTAACTACTGATTACAGATGACACTTTCAGTAGTTTCCGTATATTATATATATATATATATATATATATATATATATATATATATATAGATAGATAGATAGATAGATAGATAGATAGATAGATAGATAGATAGATAGATAGATAGATATAGATATAGATAGATAGATAGATAGATAGATAGATAGATAGATAGATAGATAGATAGATAGATATAGATATATATAGATATATAGATATGTATAGATATATATAGATACACACACACACACACACACACACACACACACACACACACACACACATAATATATGGTCTTGGTATATTCGGGTTTCTTCCCATGTAGGATTTGGAAATTTCTGGTGACGTTTCGACGAGGTCCCACTCATCATCTTAAGGCTG
The DNA here is from genome assembly GCF_031021105.1 of Erythrolamprus reginae. Classification (NCBI taxonomy): domain Eukaryota; kingdom Metazoa; phylum Chordata; class Lepidosauria; order Squamata; family Dipsadidae; genus Erythrolamprus; species Erythrolamprus reginae. The sequence continues at coordinate 131,222,772 of NC_091953.1, read as the reverse complement.
GTGTTTCTGTCCTTGTTCTAGGGTGAACACAGCGAGACCTGAGCTGCCTTCCTTCTATAAATACTGGTGGCTGGGTGTGGTTTGATGGCTCAGCAATTGCCTGCTGTGTAGAAACTTCCTGGGGTCATTGAAGTAACTGAGGTATGCTGATTAGTTAATGGTTGTATCCTGAGTAGTTGGAGCTTGCAGGCTACTTGATTGTTCGGTAAGCCACTCTCCCTCAGTCACATGACCTTTAAGCCACCCCATCACATGATTGTCAAGCCATTCCTACCCAGTCACATGACCATCAAGCCACACCCAGAAATAAACCACCCTCACAGCGTGACAGTAAACATTTTGGTAGCCCATCACAGGCCACACCCACCATGTCATGTGATCACCTAGCCACGCCCACTCACCCAGTCATTAGGCAGATCATATTAGTGGTCCATGGGATTTAAAATTATGAATTGAGTGGTGCCTGAGGTCTGAAAATTTGGTAACCCTGGAGTAGAAAACCTTCAAGGTCCCCTTCCAACTCTTACTCTCTTCTGTTCTGAAATTGCTTAGGAATAATTCTACATCTTTTTCTTGGTTCTTAGGGCGTGGAAAAAATACAGAGAATAAAGAAAAAGAAAATATTCATGCATTTAAAACAAAATCAACAAGCCTGGAAAAAAATCCCATATGCATCTAAAACAGATGCTCTCTGAGTAATAGGCAGCCCTTTATGTCTATGTGCTATTTGTGCGTGAGAGAGAATACGTTGTATGAGAGAGAATACACTAAGATTATGAAAACAGGAAAGTTAACCCAGAGTTGTTGGGGGGTTTTTCCTCCTTTTTCTCCAGAGATTTCTCTCACTGTGGATGCAGCAATTTAGTAATTCCGAACTAAGTACTTTAGCAGTCTTTTTGCAGTAAGTATTCCACACCTGCAGTTTAGTAATATTTCACATCTATTATAATAAACCTTGTTTCTGGACAATGAAATCTTAGCTCAGCAGGGGAAGTAGCTACATCATTTATCTGGCAACAGATTGGAAACGTACATGCTTTTAGCTGGGGTTTCACATGGAATATATTTTATGTACGCTACGTATTTAAGTACGGAAATGATTTGCATGAAAATGAATTTTTCCAGGTTTTGTTGTTTGTTTGTTTGTTTCCAGGTCTATGCATAGGTAATGAACATTATTATTCATGAATCATATTGTATGTTGAATATGGTACATATTGAATACAAATAGCTATTTTACACATTCTCCCCCAACAATTGAATAATAATAATAATAAATAAATGGTAACTTTCCCTTCGAGTAATTTAAGAAGGAAGTTATTGGTTGGCTCTGATCACACACAAAATAGTGTACTGTAACTGGGAGGGATTTGATCCAAAAAATTCAGAATGCAATAAAATTTGATTTCCTTGTTTGTTTGTTTGTTTGTTTGTTTGTTTGTTCGTTCGTTCGTTCGGGGCGGCTAACAACAATAATAAAACAACATGTAACAAATCTAATATTTAAAATAATTTTAAAAACCCTTATTTAAAAAATCAAACATACACACAAGCATACCATGCATAAATTGTATAGGCCCAGGGGGAAGGGAATATCTCAGTTCCCCCATGCCTGACGACAAAGGTGGGTTTTAAGGAGCTTATGAAATACTACTATTATCTAATACTAGTAGCTGGATACCCATGCTTCCCTGTGAAACTGAACTTCTTAGCATGGAGTAGAATGTCTAAACTCCGCAGGGCTGGATGTGTCACATGCTGGCCATGCCCACTGGCAGTTGGAACAGAGTTCTTTTCAGGCGGGGAGGGGGAGTAGATCATCTAACTCCTTGGCATCAGAAATGTTAATCATAATATTAAAAAATGACCAATGATCTTATGATCATTTTGAAAAATCCTTTCTTAGTGAGCATCTAGGAGCCAAGAGGAACATACATGCCAAGTTTCAAGTTTATAGGCTTTAAGGTTCTGGAAATTTCATGATGATGTGTGAGTGGTATTTAGCTTTTATATATATGCTTTTGGACCTTTGAGATTGAGACACCATAGAGTAGTAAATGTCTGGAACACTACCTGATTCTGTTGTAAGTTTCTCTAACCCCCATATCTTTTACCTTAAACTGTCTACTGTGGACCTTACTCGTTTCTTAAGAGATCCCTAAGGGGGCGTTTCATAAGTGCACCAACATACCTGCCATCCCTGTCTCCATTTATATGTACTCATTTTATATGTTTAGGGCTATGTTTTTGCTTCTTTATATCCATTTATTTGTGCCATTTTTATGTGTCCTGTATCCTGTTTCCTTGAACTTGTTGACAAAAAAATAAAATAAAATAAATAATAAAATTGAAAAGAATAGAATGGAATGGAATGGAATGGAATGGAATGGAATAGAATAGGATAGGATAGGATAGGATAGGATAGGATAGAATAGAATAGAATAGAATTCTTTATTGGCCAAGTATGATTGGATACCCAAGGAATTTGTCTTGGTGCATATGCTCTCAGTGTACATAAAAGAAAATATAAATATTTTATACCTAAAATAGAACAAAATAAAATAAATATGAAAATATAGAAGAATATAAATGTTAGAGGAACTTTAGGGACCTATCATTAGATAACATTGTTTTTGTATTGTTAATGAAAAAAGAAACCCCCCCCCCAATATATATATTTATAGAGCAACATAATACAGTATGTGCCTTATAAAAAAATCATTTTTTCCTATTTACAAAACTGAAAAAAGAAAGAAAATAAACTAGAAATGCGGAGACAACACAAAACAAATCCTATCAACGTGTGTACTGATTTCTCATTCTAACATAATATCCGTTGGCCTTTCAAGACAGGAAGTGAATGTACATCAATCATTCAAGGTGGCCCATTTTTTTTTTAATAACCATCTTCCCGATACTAAATGATTACCATCTTTGCAACCCACCAAAGAAAACAGTTTTACTTGCATGCAATTATTTAAATTGTGTGTGCATAAACTGAAAATAAATAGTAGCAGCGAGGCACTAAGAACTTACTGTCCATTCTGGGGGGTTTTCTGAACTAGTGTTCTTTCTGGAGCCCTAAAGCAGTGGTCCCCAATGTTTTTTCCACCAGGGACCAGTTTCAGCAAGACAATTTTTCTATGGCCCAGTGGGGGCGGAAAGGGGCGTGGTTGGGGGCGGGATTAAGCATGGGGGTGCTGGTCCTCCCCGCCTCTCTTTCCCGCCATCGTCCTGTGGCCGGCAGAACCTGCCTCCCAAGCCCTCTTGCCCAGCGGGAGCTAAGCGCTGGAGAGAGGGGGTCAGGCTGGCCCTCCTGCCTCCCCCCAGCCAAAAACGCAAAAGTGCCCCGCGGCAGAAGCCAAAAGGGGCTTGAGCCTCTCGGTCCTTCCCGCCCCTCTGTCCCATCCATCGTCCTGTGGCCGGCAGAACCTGCCTTCCGAGGCCTCTTGCCGGGCGGGAGGCGAAGCGCTGGAGGGAGGGGTGGCGGCATGAGGGCCGGCAGCTGCTGACTCCACGGACTGGTGCAACATGCCCCGCGGCCCGGTACTGGTCCGCGGCCCGGTGGTTGGGGACCCCTGCCCTAAAGGATTGGTACTGTAGCAAAATGCTCCGAACCTTGGGATGTGCCTTGGTACATGGCAAACGATTGTTTTGGTTCTGGCAGAAATTCAAGGGCAAGCAGCTGCCTGAGCACTTCCCCAAAATTGGAAGAAGTGTCTGTAACCTTCAAATCTTCCCACTCATTTTGTAGCTGTTGGCTTACTCTATCAGAAAGCCCGCATGGGGTCGGTGGCTGTGATCGCCGCCACTTCTTATAATGGGTGCTTGGGGAAATTAGCATCAACCCTGTTTTAAATGGAAATTTAAGCACCATTCGTGTCAATTTCAGCATAGCAGTGGACAAAAGGGTAACTCTCTGATTCTGGAATTTGGAGCATCTTGCAGGAACGATGAAAGCAAGTTTCCGACATATGTTAGCGTAGCATTCTTTAATCTGGTGATCTCCAGATGAACTTAACCACAGGTACCATTATCTCCAGTAGGGCTGATATTATTTTAAAGCCTCCTTTTTTTTGGTATCTCTTTCAATATAATAGATTTTTTTTTTTAATTGGCCGTGGGATTGGACGCTCAAAGGATTGGTGCATAGGCTCTCAATGTATATAAAAGAAAAGATAAGTTTGTCAAGAATCATAAGGTGGAACACTTAATGATAGTTCCGTTACTAATAAGCAAGCAAATCAAATCAACTAAACAAGCTTCTTTCAAAGGTTATACAGTGGTACCCCTACTTAAGAATGCCTCTACTTAAGAACTTTTCTAGATAAGAACTGGGTGTTCAAGATTTTTTTGCCTCTACTTAAGAACCATTTTCTACTTAAGAACCTGAGACTAAAAAATTTCCCAAGAAATTTGAGAGTGGCATGAAGGCCCAGCCAGTTTGTATTTGTATTTGTATTTATTAGATTTGTATGCCGCCCCTCTCTGAAGACTCAGGGCGGCTAACAACAATATAAGAAGACAATGTAAACAAATCTAATATTAAAACAATCTAAAAAACCCCAATTTAAAGAACCACTCATACATACAAGCATACCATGTATAAATCCTATAAGCCTAGGGAGAAGGGAAATTTCAATTCCCCCATGCCTGACGACAGAGGTGGGTTTTAAGGAGCTTGCGAAAGGCAAGGAAAGTGGGGGCAACTATGATATCTGGGGAGAGCTGGTTCCAGAGGGTCGGGGCCACCACAGAGAAGGCTCTTCTCCTGGGTCCCGCCAAACAACATTGCTTAGTCGACGGGACCCGGAAAAGGCCAACTCTGTGGGACCTAACCGGTTACTGGGATTCGTGCGGCAGAAGACGGTCCCAGAGATATTATGGTCCGATGCCATGAAGGGCTTTATAGGTCATAACCAACACTTTGAATTGTGACCGGAAACTGATCGGCAACCAATGCAGACTGCGGAGTGTTGTTGTAACATGGGCATACCTTGGGAAGCCCATGATTGCTCTCACAGCTGCATTCTGCACGATCTGCAGTTTCCGAACACTTTTCAAAGGTAGCCCCATGTAGAGAGCATTACAGTAGTCGAACCTCGAGGTGATGAGAGCATGAGTGACTGTGAGCAGTGAGTCCCGGTCCAGATAGGGCTGCAACTGGTGCACCAGGCGAACCTGGGCAAACGCCCCCCCCCTCGCCACAGCTGAAAGATGTTTCTATAATGTGAGCTGTGGATCGAGGAGGACGCCCAAGTTGTGGACCCTCTTTACATCATAATGGGCAGAGCTAACTAACATACACATTGTTAATTAATTAATTACTGAATGTCTCTGAATGTCTCTGGGGCTGGCAATACACAGCGTGACAGGAATGGCATCCTGAAAGTGCATTCTTTATCCAAAGTGTACTTTTATCAAAGTTATCAAAGATGCTGAGAGTCTAGGAAGAGTGCAGATAAGAGCAACAAAGGTTATCGTGGGGAGGAGACTTAAGCATGAAAAACAGTTGCAGGAATTGGGTAGGTCTAGTTTAGTGTTGACAAAACATCATTCTTCTTGAAGGATCTTCTTGAATAGTAGAACAGAGATAAAGTAAGACAAGACATCTTGCAAAAAGGGAACTGGCCACACCTAAATTCTATGGAGCCAGGGTATTAAATAAGAAAATAATTGCTTTGAAATCTTTCAAACACACTCTTGCCAATTTTTTAAAAAAACAAATCTACGTCAAATATCTGGGTATAAAGACGGGATGCTAAAATGATCCCTTTGGTTCTTATTCGGTCACAATAAAGGCAACACTGCACAACATTGATACTTTACAGATTCCTTTATGGTAACCTAGCTTCACTGCGTAATTCTAACAGTTTTTTACTCAGGAATTTAGTGGAGTGAATCTATATCCCTGCATTCAGCAAGTGCCACTTGTGGATATGACCAAGTTGCTGAACCAATATAGCTGATTTAAGAAACTTTGATTTGTTTTTGCTTTCTTCCCTAATTTGGTGGTTCAAAACATCATTTTGTATATACCTGCCCACGACGTTTTGTTATTAAGGCAATAAAGTAAACCAAATATTACATTTTTATTCCAGAAAATCTCTGTTGCTGTTATTTTACATTTATTGCTATGGTAGTTTAAAAGATAATCATATTTGAAGAAACCTTCAAATTTTAGTTGACTACACACACGCACATACACCCACACACCTATGGTGAAGTGCAGCTCCCGGCATGGATGCCAGCATGGTGGGGAAGATCTTGCAAGATCATGTGAGATCTCCCCTTGGCCTCGGCGTTCCCCCGAGGCTGCAGGAGAGCTGGAGGCATGGTTTGCAAACCCTATAAATAGGGCTTTGCATCGGGGGCTCCTCCTTTTCACCTCCAGCTCTCCCAGTGAAGCACAAACACCCGCCCGCCCTCCTCTAATTTTCAGTGTGCCTTCAGGGGTCGCCATTCATGAGCCGAGTGGGAATTTTTTATGGTTTCAACCTTTGTTGTGGCTACTTTTCCACCTAATTCACACTAGAGAGTGAGAATGGACTGGTTGGGGGTGCAGCACAGATTAGTTTAAATTTGGTTATTGTTGTGGTTAGCCCTGGCCCAGCTCCTGCCCCAAGGACTGTGGATGTGGGGGAGACATCCACATGCTGCAGGCCTGTTTTGCCCCCGGGGGAATCTGATGATGAAGGCTCCTCTGACCAAGAAGACATGAGTGACAGGGAGGAGGAGAGTGTGGCAGACAGCTCAGAAGGAGATCAATTATCTAGCTCCTCCTTGGATTCAGAACAAGAGTTAATGATACAGCCACGCATGCGGAGAGTGATGCATAGGCAGCAACAACTGAGAGATTATTATCAAAGAAAATGAGGCCACCTGTGATTGGGTGGGGCTGTGGTCATTAGTGAGGCTGCTATAAATAGCAGCCAGTGGGTTTGGCCATTGTGGAGGATTATCTGATCGTTGTGTTTTGTGACTGCTTTACTGACTTTGACCTTTTGTGTGCTGATGTTTCCCCGCTTTGAAACTAAACCAGGGCAAAGTGTGTTTCACTTTGTGAAAGAAGAAGGACTGTGAATTGCCTCACAGCTGCAAGCTAAGTATCACAGAACTGATAAGGGACTTGTACAAATTACCAGTTTGTTTGGAGACTGGTGCTCTTTGTTATACCAAAAGAGGGCTTGGTTTAAGTGAATTTTCATTATAAAGAACATTATTTTGAATTTTTAAACGTGTGTGTGTCTGAAATTTGTACCTGTGAATTTTTGGGAGGATTCTACCAGAGAGCCCGACAGAACAGGTTATAATTGGTTTGTCCCTTTGGTCACTGGAATTTTGGCAGGTAAGTGGTGGAAATGAGCATTGTGCATTCTCCTTTAGGTCATCTTTTGGAAGGTGATGGGCAGCCCCTCGCCAGGAACTCCGTGCAGGAACTACCTGAGCAAATGGAGGTGGGATGCCCTTGGGACTCATCTATCCCCTTTCTCTGATGGGGATTGGATGGTGTGCCCTCCCCTACACTTTGTGGGCAGGGCTTAGAATATGGTGATGGGTCTTTCCCCTCACCTTGATCGGCTAGGAGCTAAACCCATAGTTGTCCAGGAAGGTTTACCAACAAGAATGTCCACCCCGCCTTTTCTGATTGGCATCTGCAGGTCCTGATTATTAGTTAATAATCAGTTTAATTAAATTGTTATTTAATAAAGTGACCCATTACTCCCAGCTCTCTGTGTCCATGTTCTTATTCTGCATCTGGTGCAATTGCCTTTGGGCAGAAAATTCAGAGTTTGGGGTCAAGCCAAAACTCTCAGAATGGATCCTGTCTGGCCTAAAAAAGGACACTGCCAAACTATACAGGGAATTGGATTCCCTGGAATTGAATTATTAAAGAGCATTTCTCTATTGCTTGGCACAAAGAAATGCAACCTTTTAGGGCTTAAAATGCTTCTATAACATACGATAAGGACTATCTATGTCCTCAAGATTACCTGCCTCTGGTGTAAAATATTATTATTATTATTATTATTATTAATAATAATAATAATAATAATAATAATAATAATAATAATAAATACGTGGGCCACACCTGTCATTAGATACACAGCTGACATAGTGAACTGGACTCAAGCAGAGCTGGACAACCTGGACAGGAAAACCAGAAAATTAATGACGATCCATCATACACTACACCCCCGCAGTGATGTTGACAGGCTGTATTTACAAATGAAAATAGGCGGCAGAGGACTTTTGCAAGTGAAGCAGACAGTAGAAGAAGAGAAGCTGACTATGTGAAGGGGAGCAAAGAGTCAGAGTTGATGGAGGTCAGCAATAGGAAGCTTCTCAAGGTGAAGCAAACTAAGGACCAGTACAGAAAAAAATGTAACTCAATGTCATATGGACAGTTGGCGGAACAAAGCATTGCATGGCCAGTTCTCGGAGAAGATTGAAGGCAAAGTGGATAAAGAAAAGACCTGGTCATGGCTTACAAGTACAACACTCAAAAAGGAGACAGAAGGACTAATACTGGCAGCACAAGAACAGGCCATTAGAACAAATGCTGTCAAAGCCAGAATTGAAAAATCAACAGACGATCCAAAGTGCAGACTCTGTAAAGAAACAGATGAAACAATCGATCACATACTCAGCTGCTGCAAAAAGATCGCACAGACTGACTACAAGCATAGACATGATGCTGTGGCACAGATGATCCACTGCAACTTGTGCTGGAACTACCATTTACCAATGGCAAAGAACTGGTGGGATCATAAGCCCGAAAAAGTGGTCGAAGATGAGCAAGCAAAACTACTGTGGGACTTCCGACTTCAGACTGACCGAATTCTGAAGCATCGTGGAGAAAAAGAAAGTATGGATCATCGACATTGCAATCCCAGGAGACAGCAGAATTGAGGAGAAGCAGCTAGAGAAATTAGTGAAATACGAAGATCTAAAAATCGAGCTGCAACGACTCTGGCATAAGCCTGTGAAAGTGGTCCTAGTGGTACTTGGCACGCTGGGCGCAGTGCCAAAGGATCTCAGTGGACATTTGAAAACCATCAGAATTGACAAAATCTCCATCTGTCAATTGCAAAAGGCCGCTTTACTGGGATCGGCAAACATAATTCGCCGCTACATCACGCAGTCCTAGGTGCTTGGGAAGCGCCCGACTGGTGATGAAATACGAAATCCAGCATAGTGATCTCATTTGCTGTGTTGTACTGACATAACACTAACACTAACACTAACACTAACACTAACGCTAACGCTAACACTAACACTAACACTAACACTAACACTAACACTAACAATAACAATAACAACAACTATCTCTAATAACATGATGCACTCAAACAGGAACATAGGAGGGTTGGTGTCTAATATCTACCTAATAGTGACGCAACCATGCTATGGCAACACTTATTTCCCACCCTGCATCTGACTTTACCTTCTGCTCAGCCCATGAATAAGGAAAGTTTAATCTTTAGCTTGCCATTATTAAAGTGACCTTTTCTCCAGATGCCAACACCTTCCAATGAAATCCTCAAGGTGAATAAAATCTGTTAAGGTTTCTTACCTGATAGCTTGGAGGGTTATCTCAGAGGACTCCAATCACTGGAAATAAAAGTAGAGAGACAGGAAAGGAATCAATAGTGGTGATAGAAGACTGTATACCTGGTGGAGTGCACTTTATCTTCATAATCGGGAAAAGTCCTGATTCGCAGAAGGCATATTTCCATGTTGTATCAATTAAATTTACAGCTGTCTGGCTTGCAGATTCTGCCGCATACTATTTTTTTCTTCTTCTTCTTCTTCTTCTTCTTCTTCTTCTTCTTCTTCTTCTTCTTCTTCTTCTTCTTCTTCTTCTTCTTCTTCTTCTTCTTCTTCCTCTCCTCCTCCTCCTCCTCCTCCTCCTCCTCCTCCTCCTCCTCCTCCTCCTCCTGCTCCTCCTCCTTAGCTGATGATACTACAGTCTGGTAGTGAGTTCTGTGCATCAATTACTCAGTTACTAAAGTTGTATTTCCTGCAGTCAAGTTTAGAGCGGTTTAAGTTTCTGTTGTGTGCTCATGTGTTTTTGTGGTTTAAGCTGGAGTAGTCATTGACATGAAGGACGTTGTAGCAGATGATTTTATGGCCTATGCTTAGGTCATGTTTGAAACAATATACTGTATGTTACACACACACACACATGTATGTATGTATGTATGTATGTATGTATGTATGTATGTACGCATGGGGTGAGGTATCATCAGTATGCTGACAATACCCAGCTTTACCTCTCCATCCCATGTCCAGTCAACAAAGCAGTGGAAGTGATGTGCCGGTGTCTGGAGGCTGTTGGGGCCCGGATGGGTGTCAACAGACTCAAACTCAACCCTGATAAGACGGAGTGGCTGTGGGTTTTGCCTCCCAAGGACAATTCCATCTGCCCATCCATCACCCTGGGGGGGGGGGGAATTATTGACCCTCTCAGAGAGGGTTCGGCATACAAGTCTAATTAATCATAATCAATCATCGTATGTATGTATGTATGTTGATCAAAAAAGTAAAGGGAACACTCAAATAACACATCCCAGATCTGAATGAATGAAATGTTGTCACTGAATTTGCACAACTATTCCATTTGCACAACAGCATGTAAAATTGATTGTCAATCAGTGTTGGATCCTAAGTGGACAGTTTGATTTCACAGAAGTTTGATTTACTTGAAGTTATATTCTGTTGTTTGAGTATTCCTTTTATATTTTAGAGCAGTGTATATATGTATGTTTGTCTGCATGTATGTATGTATGCATGCATGTATGCATGCATGCACTACTATTTTGAAAATTTAACATTAAACATTAACTGCCCCCAAATAAAATAAAGATCATATCCAGTTTTACAACTGTTGTAACAGCATACTTGAGGACCTCAATTTCCTTCACAAAATTGTACGGAGAGTGTGCTGATATTCTAATTTAAAACATTAACTCATTTTGCCAACACATATTTATGCCAGCGGTTATTGCATCACAGATATGTGTTTTGGAGGTAGATCCATAGATTTCTGCAAAAGCTTTGCTAATTCAATTGGAAAGCTTTCTGGGCAATTAATTGTATATCATGGGAACTAGGAAAACAAAAGTTTATTTTCCATCTCAGCAAGATCCTATCAAGTTGACATTTTAAAATGAATTAGTGTATCTCATTCCCACCTTATTTAGTGTGACAGTTCTAATTGTGCTAATATTCTCATCTCAGTGGCACCACTCAAAATTGGATTGTCTCGCAAAACAGCTGCTGTACTTGAAAAAGCTGCTATGACTTTCAACATAATGAAAAGTGCATCTCATATTTACATTACTTTTGGAAGAGAGAATGCTATTAGTGGGACAATCACTGTTCTCAGTATCCAGTGTGTTCTCACTCCAGAAAAAGATGGGAAAAAGGACATTCCCGGGGAAAAAACTTAATAGACACAATGCTGCTAAAAAGAATAAATACAGTGAAACCTTGTCTTACAAACTTAATTGGTTCCGGGACGAGGTTCTTAAGGTGAAAAGTTTGTAAGATGAAACAATGTTTCCCATAGGAATCAATGGAAAAGCGATTAATGCGTGCAAGCCCAAAATTCACCCCTTTTGCCAGCCAAAGCGCCCGTTTTTGTGCTGCTGGGATTCCCCTGAGGCTCCCGTCCATGGGCAACCCCACCTCCGGACTTCTGTATTTTTGCAATGCTGCAGGGGAATCCCAGCATCACAAAAACGAGCGCTTCGCTGGCAATGGAATTCCAGAGGTGGGGTTTCCCAGCGAAGGGAGCATCAGTGAAATTGCAGCATCGCAAAAACACCGAAGTCCTCAAAACCCCACCTTTTTTGCACTGCTGGGATTCCCCTGCTGGGATTTTCCCGCAGCATCACAAAAACACGGAAGTCCGGAGGTGGGGTTTTCAATGGAGGGGAGCCTCAGGGGAATCCCAGCAGTGCAAAAACAGGTGCTTCACTGGCAACAGAAGTCCAGAGGCAGGGCATTCCAGCGGTGGCGGTGGGTTTGTAAGGTGAAAATAGTTTGTAAGAAGAGGCAAAAAATCTTAAACCCCAAGTTTGTATCTCAAAAATTTTGTATGACGAGGTGTTTGTAAGATGAAGTATCACTGTATATCGAATAGATAGAATAAATACATGGAATACATGGCTTATGACCAGATTATTTATGGGACTGATTCCTGCCGCACACTTCTCAGGGTCCCATCGGCTAGACCAGTGTTTCCCAACCTTGGTAACTTGAAGATATTTGGACTTCAACTCCCAGAATTCCCCCGCCAGTGTTTGCTGGCTGAGGAATTCTGGGAGTTGAAGTCCAAATATCTTCAAGTTGCCAAGGTTGGGAAACACTGGGCTAAACAATGTCTGAAATCCTACGGCATCTCAGGATCCCTACATGTCTAGATAACAAGTTGTCGAAATAGGGAGTGACATATCTAATCCTGTTCCGGTTAACAGCAACGTACCCCAAGGCAGCGTACTTGGACCAACACTCTTCATACTCTATATAAATGACTTTTGTGATCGCATTACAAGCAACTGCATTCTCTTCACCGATGATGTCAAACTTTTCAACACCATCTATAACACAGCTACTCTCCAAAAAGACCTTGACTTTGTGTCTCAATGATCAAATATCTGGCAACTCCAAATCTCAACCAGAAAATGCTCTGTCCTACACATTGGGAAAAAGAATCAGAACACCAAATACAAGCTGAATAAACAAGACCTTGCAGACAACCCTCACTCCGTAGAAGCCCTTGGAATGCTCATATCAAATGACCTAAGTGCAAAATTACACTGCAACAACATAGCCAAAAAAGGCTTCAAGAGTTGTTAACCTAATCCTATGTAGCTTCTGCGCCGGTAATGTCACACTACTAACCAGAGCATTTCTTTTTTTGCCAGAATACAGCTCATCTGTCTGGAACCCATACCACATTTCGGACATAAACTCTTTAGAAAATGTCCAGAGATACTTTACTAGAAGAGCCCTCCACTCCTCTACTCATAACAGAATACCCTACGCAACTAGACTTGCAATCCTAGGTTTAGAAAGTTTAGAACTACAGTACATAGTAGCTGTGATGCTCCTTCAAGAGTCCTCAGAGATGCCGGCATACAAATCCAATTAGAGATAGATAGATAGATAGATAGATAGATAGATAGATAGATAGATAGATAGATAGATAGATAGTTGGGTGGGTGGGTGGGTGGGTGGATTGACAGGTGGACAGGTGGATAGGTGGACAGGTGGACAGGTAGACAGGTAGACGGGTAGACGGGTAGGTGGGTAGGTGAATAGGTGGACAGGTAGACAGGTAGACAGGTTGACAGATGGACAGATGGACAGATAGACAGAAAGAAAGAAAGAAAGAAAGAAAGACAGACAGACAGACAGACAGACAGACAGACAGACAGACAGACAGACAGACAGACCAGGGTGACTCAACAAAAAAAAAGCCATATAGCTTTACCTAGGCTGCTAGGAAATTGTGCTCTGCTCTCCAACATCCATTTTTAAGTCTTAACAAAGGACCATGCAGCAGCCTGCAGATGGCAGAAATGAATCTCTTCTCACTTAGGTGTAATGGGACAGATTAGGTACATAAGATCTAAGGAATTTCATCTCCTAGTGAGCCTATGATAGGAAGATACCAGACAATAAATGTAATCCGTATGACTTAATTGTGTGGAGTTTTATCTGTCTGAGAAAAGCATTCCTAAGCTTGGACCAGAATAATCATCCTCATCACTACCACCACCATCATCAGCATCATCATTATTTTAGCCATTGTCTAACCATTGCAGGATAAAGGCCTCTTCTTCATATTTCCAAGCTATACAATCCTGAGCTTTTTTTGCCAATTGGATTCACAATACACGCCTTCAATCCATTTTGTTTTAAATCTGTTTCATGGATGCTTTTTTTTATCAAGTGGGCTCCATTCCAATGAATGACTTGGTCCACCTGCCACTAGTTCTTCTTCCTATGTGACCAATTCCAGCCCAATTCCATTTCCATCCTTTTACTCTCTTGATGATACGTTATAATTTGGTTTGTTCTATAATCCATGTGCAGGTCTTTCTATCTGTGTCGTGTAGGTTCTCCCGCCCAAGCAGGGGGTTGGATTAGAAGACCTCAAAGATCCCTTCCAACTTTGTTGTTATTATTATTAAGTTAGGGATATCGGACATGCTTCCTGTTGTTTTCAGGATCTCAGAAGTATTTTGGGTTCGTTTATTCCCAAACAACCCCACCACAAATGCAGAATCCAATTTCTAGACTTGCAATTTCCTGCAAATGACTTTAGCATAAATCATTAGGAACCAGTAATGTGAAACAGCCCGGACCGCGCGATATTATTTCATGCTTTCAATATCCTTTTTTCTCCAAGTCTCCTAATCTTGGGGCAGGTTCACGTTACTGGATGGCAAGCAGCCAATTGTCCGCCATCTATCCTCGGTGATCAATCCTCCGTGTACTATAAATAAAAGAGTGGCTGCGAATTCTAATTTGCCAAGGGGGTGCGGGTAGGGTGGGGTGAATAATGAGCAACTTTAGTATGCTGGTGCAAGTTCCTGTGGAACACCATTTTTACATGCAAGGAATGTCAGTGCAAAATTCCCCCGTGTTTCTGAAGCTGTGCTCTGGTGACAGCTGGGCGACAGGCGGTAATTGAACATATTTAAAAATCCGCCTCATGTACTGAACAGCTTTGAATGTCTGTTTTGTTTAAGGTCCACTGAATTGTGAAATGGTTGCTTCATTCACACAGATGTTAATATCTCCAGGCTGTTCTCTGCTCTTTTCCTCATTTACATACTTGCAAGCAAGTTTGCCATTCAGGGAGTGAGATGCTGTGACTTGTCACTATTCTTTCTTGAAATAATGCAGGTCCCAGACAAAACAACTAGAAACTGTAATTACACCTCATTAAGGTTTAAGGAGGGGGGTGAAATAATAAGGAACATTCCAATAGGTGTTCCACTTACTGGTGCTTCATTAGAGTTCTTTTTCGGTTTAAATACAGTGGTACCTCTACTTACGAACTTAGTTCGTTCCGTGACCAGGTTCTTAATAGAAAAGTTTGTAAGAAGAAGCCATTTTTGCCATCGGAATCAATGTAAAAGCAAATAATGTGTGCGATTGGGGAAACCACAGGAAAGGAGGAGGGCCTGTTTCCTCCCAGGAGATTCCTAGAGAGGCCCCACAAAGGCTTCTCCCTGCCTTTTCTGGCCCTGTTTCCTCCCAGGAAATTCCTAGAGAGGCCCCACAGAGGTTTCCTCCCCACTTTTTCCGGCTCTGTTTCCTCCCAGGAGATTCCTAGAGAGGCCCCACGGACGCTTCTCCCCACCTTTTCCAGCCCTGTTTCTTCCCGGGAGATTCATAGAGAGGCCCCACAGAGGCTTCCTCCCCACCTTTTCCAGCCCTGTTTCTTCCCAGGAGATTCCTAGAGAGGCCCTACAGAGGCTTCTCCCCGCCTTTTCCGGTTACAGTTTCAGAGGCTCGGGTTTGTAAGTGGAAAATTATTATTATTATTATTATTATTATTATTATTATTATTATTATTATTATTATTATTAATTGGATTTGTATGCCGCCCCACTCCGCAGACTTGGGGTGTGCCTTCACCACTGTTTATCTTTACGTGAAAGGACAGCCCTTTGTTTTCAGCGCCACTGTGGCGTCCTTTTTCGTAAAAATTACAATGTTTATTTTTACGTAAAGACCTCCCTTTGAAGAGCAACAAAAATGATTAGGGGACTGAAGGCTAAAGCATATGAAAAACATTGCAGGAACTGTATATATCTACTTTATGAAAAGGACTAGTGGGTGACATGATAGCAATGTTATATAAAAAGAACCGGGGTGGCGCAGCACGTAGAGTGCTGTACTGCAGGCCACTGAAGCTGACTAGATCTGAAGGTCAGCGGTTCAGATCTCATCACTGGCTCAAGTTTGACTCAGCCTTCCATCCTTCCGAGGTGGGTAAAATGAGGACCCGGATTGTGGGGGCAATAGGCTGGCTCTGTTTTTAAAAAGTGCTATTGCTAACATGTTGTAAGCCACCCTGAGTCTAAGGAGAAGGGCGGCATAAAAATTGAATGAATGAATGAATGAATGAATGAATGAATATTCCAATATCTCATGAGGGAATCAACTTATTCTCCAAAGCACTGAAGGCAGGACAAGAAGCAACAGATGGAAACTAATTATGAGCCGGGATGGCGCAGCAGGTAGAGTGCTGTACTGGAGGCCACTGAAGCTGACTGTAGATCTGTAGGTCAGCGGTTCAAATCTCATTACTGGCTCAAGGTTGATTCAGCCTTCCATCCTTCCGAGGTGGGTAAAATGAGGGCCTGGATTGTGGCGGCAATATGCTGGCTCTGCTATTGCTAACATGCTGTAAGCCGCCCTGAGTCTAAGGAGAAAGGCGGCATAAAAAATGAATGAGTGAATGAAAGAAAGAAAGAGAGAGAGAGAGAAGAGAAGAGAAACAAAATAGAACTAAGAAGAAATTTCATGACAGTTAGAACAATTAGAGAATTCTACCTATCTCTTTACAATCAAGTCTCATAGAGATGAAACGTTCTTAGAAACATAGAAACATAGAAGTCTGACGGAAGAAAAAGACCTCATGGTCCATCTAGACTGCCCTTATACTATTTCCTGTATTTTATCTTAGGATGGATATATGTTTATCCCAGGCATGTTTAAATTCAGTTACTGTGGATTTATCTACCACGTCTGCTGGAAGTTTGTTCCAAGGATCTACTACTCTTTCAGTAAAATAATATTTTCTCATGTTGCTTTTGATCTTTCCCCCAACTAACTTCAGATTGTGTCCCCTTGTTCTTGTGTTCACTTTCCTATTAAAAACACTTCCCTCCTGGACCTTATTTAACCCTTTTAAATAAGGTCTTCTTATTAATATCCCAAAGGTGCTTTTTTAAGAGGCAATGGGGCTTTCTGGTTTTTCTTTGAAGATGTTTCACTTCTCACCCAAGAAGGTTTTTCAGAGTTGAAGAAGCTTTTTGGATAAGAAGTGTAACATCTTCAAAGAAAAACCCAGAAATAATAATAATAATAATTTATTAGATTTGTATGCTGCCCCTCTCTGGAGACTCGGGGCGGCTCACAACAATAATAAAAAACAATATTATAGTAGAACAAATCTAATATTAAAAAACATATAAAACCCTATCATTATTTTTTAAAAAACCAAACAACACATTATACCAAACATAAAACAAAGTATAAAAGAGCCTGGGGAAAAGGTGTCACAACTCCCCCATGCCTTCCGGTATATGTGAGTCTTGAGTAGTTTACGAAAGAAAGGGAGGGTGGGGGCAATTCTACTCTCTGGGGGGAGTTGATTCCAGAGGGCTGGGGCCGCCACAGAGAAGGCTCTTCCCCTGGGGCCCGCCAAACGATATTGTTTAGTCGACGGGACCCGGAGAAGGCCAACTCTGTGGGACCTTATCGGTCGCTGGGATTCGTGCGGTAGCAGGCGGTTCCGGAGGTACTCTGGTCCAGGAGTCCAGTTGCCTCTTGAAAAAAGTACCTTTGGGACAACCATGACCTGGATGACTAAAAATCTCCATCGACATACTTAACGTATTAGTAATAGTTTATTAATTGATTAGTCAATAAAGCCAACATAAAAATAAAATACACAAGCTGATTTCAGGGTGAAATATATAAAAGGAAAATATAGTGATAAAGGCAATCAGTAATCACATAAATTCATCACATTTACAGGGTAGTCTAATTTATTCAATATATCTGGTTCTTATCTCATCTGCCTTATCCTTCTTAGCATATTCTTCTTAATGCTCAGGATTCTTGATTTCTATGTAGTGGTTAATAGAATTCTAATAATAATGTTATCATTTCCTGGAACAAAAGGAAAATTAGATGTCAAGAACTGATTTGTTTTTGAAGAACTTTATTACCATACTGTGTTTGATAATGACAGTGATAATTTGTGTTTGGATAGTTTGATTTTTTTTAAAAAAAATGTGTTTTGTAATTGATAGCTGTAGGTTCATCTCTGTGTGTGTGTGTGTGTGTGTGTGTGTGTGTGTCTTTGTCTCTGTCTGTCTGTCTGTCTGTCTGTCTCTCTCTCTCCCCCTCTCTCTCTGTGTCTTTGTCTCTGTCTGTCTGTCTGTCTGCCTCTATCTCCCTCTCTCCCCCTCTCTCTGTGTCTTTGTCTCTGTCTGTCTGTTTCTCTCTCTCTCTCCCTCTCTCTCTCCCTCTCTCTCCCTCTCTGTCTTTGTCTCTGTCTGTCTGTCTATCTGTCTCTCTCTCTCTCTCTTCCTTTGTCTCTTTCTATCTCTCTGTCTGTCTCTGTCTGTCTGTCTGTCTTTCTCTCTCTCTCTTCCTCTGTCTCTTTCTATCTCTCTGTCTGTCTCTGTCTGTCTATCTGTCTCTCTCTCTCTCTCTTCCTCTGTCTCTTTCTATCTCTCTGTATGTCTCTGTCTGTCTGTCTGTCTTTCTCTCTCTCTCTCAAACACACACACACACACACAAACAAAAACACATAGCATATTTGTAATAATTGCTCCTGAAGCTTTTCATTCCAAACCAGCCCCTTTTTTTCGTTGTTGTTGCCTTCTTTAGATTCAATTGCCACCCCACTCCAACCAAGTTATTTTTTCACTTGGTTTTCTCTGACACCACGTCATCCATTATTTTCCCCCCAATTTTTCAAGCTCACATCACTGTAAACTGCTAACATTTCTTTTCTGCTTGAGAGGCACGTGAAATCATGAGAGAGAACAGATTGGGGAATATTTTTTTTTGTTTGCTTTCTTTTTCTTTTTCTTTTTCTTTAAAGTAGTTGCAAAAGGAAGGGGGGGGAGTTGTAATAGGTTTCAGTTAAACCTCTGTCTCAGTTGAAAATAAATCCATCTTCCCAATCGCAGTCCTTTCACTTTGTCAAAATCATATTGTTAAATGATATTTTTTTTCCTTTTTTATTTTTTTTTGGTGCTATAGTTACAAGACATCCATTCTCCTCTCTATGTAGGCTGGTAACCAAAGCAAGGGAATGGCATCATAGAAATGCTCTCAGTGTTCTGGAGTAACTGATAAAATAGCACCCTGCAACGTCCTGCCTCTCGGCGACTACTTCAGCTTCAACCACAACAACACAAGAGCATGCAACAGATTTAAACTTAATATTAACCGCTCCAAACTTGACTGTAAAAAATATGACTTCAGTAACCGAGTTGTCGAAGCGTGGAACTCATTACCGGACTCCATAGTGTCATCCCCAAACCCCCAACACTTTACCCTTAGATTATCTATGGCATGCTCTCTACATGGGGCTACCTTTGAAAAGTGTTCGGAAACTCCAGATCGTGCAGAATGCAGCTGCGAGAGCAGTCATGGGCTTCCCTAGGTATGCCCATGTTTCACCAACACTCCGCAGTCTGCATTGGTTGCCGATCAATTTCCGGTCACAATTCAAAGTGTTGGTTATGACCTATAAAGCCCTTCATGGCATCAGACCAGAATATCTCCGGGACCGCCTGCTGCCACATGAATCCCAGCGACCGATTAGGTCCCACAGAGTGGGCCTTCTCCGGGTCCCGTCAACTAAACAATGTCGGTTGGCGGGCCCCAGGGGAAGAGCCTTCTCTGTGGCGGCCCCGGCCCTCTGGAACCAACTCCCCCCGGAGATTAGAACTGCCCCTACTCTCCTTGCCTTCCGTAAGCTCCTTAAGACCCACCTTTGTCGTCAGGCATGGGGGAACTGAGACATCTCACCCGGGCATATAAAATTTAGGAATGGTATGTCTGGATGTATGTTTGTTTAGAAAATGGGTTTTTTAAAATATTTTTAAACAGTAATTTAGATTTGTTGTAAATTGTTTTCACTTTGTTGTGAGCCGCCCCGAGTCTGCGGAGAGGGGCGGCATACAAATCTAAATAATAAATAAATAAATAAATAGATAGATATAGATAGATAGATAGATAGATAGATAGATAGATAAATAAATAAATAAATAATCAATCTACGGTTGACCTATCTAGATTCCTAAGAGGTCAGTAAGGGGCGAGTACAAGTGCACTAGAGTGCCTTCCGTCCCCTGTCCTATTGCTCTCCTATATCTCCTATACCTTTCTTCTATTCCTATATCTTTTCTTCTATTCTTTCATTGATATGTTCTATTACTATATCTTCTTTTCTATTCTTTCATAAATATATTTTACTATGAGTATATCCTCTATAACCTTCATCATGTATTTTACTGTGTGTGTATAGATATATATACCCACTAGAACCCTCATTGTGTATTGGACAAAATAAATAAATATATAAAATAAAATAAATAAATAAGATCAGCATTGTGAATGGATGGGTTTGTAAGGCTATTTGTGATCAATGTTCATTAAGGGAGAGGGGTTAACCTAACCTAAACAAGGCCAGTTTGGGTTAATGCTTGGACAATGAAGAGGAACAGATATCAACATGAAAACAGGAAGCTGAAAAAAGGGAAACAGGAAACCATTATTGAACCAAAATACAAACATGACATTTGACTTTACCCAGGAACTGGATAACATTTCAGACAGAAGGAGACTGGACAGGGCATTTCTTTAAAATGCTTTAGAGCAGTGATGGTGAACCTATGGCACGCATGCCATAGGTGGCACCAGTGATGGGCTGCCAACATTTTACTGCCACACTGTGAGTGTGGCTTGTTTTGTGGGTGTGGTTTGGTGGTCATGTGACTGGGTAGGAGCGGCTTGTCAGCCATGTGACCAATCTAGCAAGGGATCTTCCACCTTTTTTCCAGCCCTAATGAATGTGCTAATGAGTGAAACAATCTTTATCTATCTATCTATCTATCTATCTATCTATCTATCTATCTATCTATCTATCTATCTATCTATCTATCTATCTATCTATCTTCTGTGCTTGGCTAGCAAAGCAATTGACCCTTTGCCTGGTTTTTTTCACTGTTTCTCTCTGAAAAGAAAGAGAAGTTAACTGTTTTAGAACCTGTTTTTTATCCCCAACTAGGGGATTAAAAAGCAAGAATGTGGGCTCAAAACCACCAAAGTAATGTGCTGAACCTGACCAGAATTAAACACTAGCCTGATGAATACCTGGTAGACAGGTTCTTTTCCCCCCTATTTTCTTCCCTACAAACTAAGGTGCATCTTATTTGTTTGTTTGTTTGTTTGTTTGTTTGTCTGTCTGTCTGTCTGTCTGTCTGTCTGTCTGTCTGTCTGTCTGTCTGTCTGTCTGTCTATCTATCTATCTATCTATCTATCTATCTATCTATCTATCTATCTATCTATCTATTTTGTCCAATACACAATGAGGGTTTTAGTGGGTATGGCTAGCTGATGAGGTCAAAATAAGGCCAAAATAGATCTATCCTAGTCTCCCTTAATTTTCAAATTCAGCTTAAACATGTGACACATACAGATAGAATTGTCGGCTATCAATAAAATTAACTGCCTTGGGAATGGCCCTGGGTTGGGACGAGAGGCAAAAAAAGGAGCTGTGATGTTCCTTCAATATACCAGGGTGATTCGACACAAAATGTAACCCTTCCCTGGTACAGAGCTGAAGGGATTGGATACTGTAGCCTAGAGGATAATTCTCTGCCTTACAAGGCAAAGGTTGCAGGTTCAAGTCCCAGTGGGTATGGCTAGCTGATGAGGCCAAAATAAGGCCGAAATAGATCTATCCTAGTCTCCCTTAATTTTCAAATTCAGCTTAAACATGTGACTATATATATATATACACACACACACACACACACACACACACACATTGTAAAATACATGATGAAGGTTATAGAGGAGATACTCATAGTAAAATATATCTAAGAAAGAATAGAAAAGAAGATATAGTAATAGAACATATCAATGAAAGAATAGAAGAAGAGATATAGGAATAGAAGAAAGGTATAGGAGATATAGGAGAGCAACAGGACAGGGGACGGAAGGCACTCTAGTCCACTTGTACTCGTCCCTTACTGACCTCTTAGGAATCTGGATAGGTCAACCATGGATAATCTAAGGATAAATATAAAACTCTGGTGTGTGTTATATTCCAAAAAATATGGTAAGCGGTCAACAGAATGATAGCACGAGGGAAGAAACTGCCCTGTATCAATAACATGCTACTGAAACAAAAGTCATGATCGTGTTAAAAATGGCACAACTGATGTAACTTGCAATGAAATTTGATTCATTGTCTGCAAAGTTCCTTTCATTGAAAAGTCTGAAAAGTTAAGATTTCATCGTATATATATATTCAGAACGTGCTAAGTAGTGTTTCTGCAAGAGAGAATGGCTTGAAATTGAGACAATTTCTTAATTTAAAGTCTTCCAATAACCACCTGGATATTGCTATAAGTTCTTTTCCCAAAATTAATATGAACAAGAACAAACAGTACTTTAATAATTCACCATTACGTAAGGGGATAAAAGAACTCTGCAAGGCCTAAACTTTTGCCTATTAAATTGATTTTCCTCTACTTTTCTAGGGCCTTAAATATATAATATTACTTATTCCTTTGATTCCCCTCTCTATGCCTAAGTCACAAAATCAGTGCTTGTGTAATTGCAGTTCCCATGGACACTCCAGAAAATAGACTCATCTTCAGATAATCAGTTTCTGATCAGGAGGAAGAATTACTCTGAATTGCTTTGCTGTCCCTACAGGTAAACGGTTTATCTAATTAGAAAGAGAGTGAAGAATCTGGGTTCACACTCGGCATATTGGAATACAAATAATTTTCAGCGAACTGTCTCCTATGAAAAGAAGCTGAAGCACAAAAGGCAGAAAACTCTCAAATTAACATACTATCTTGATTTGGCAACAATAGCTCGAAGAGGGAAGGGTGAGAAAGGAGGTGACTGCAGAGAGAGATATTGGATGTTAAACTAGAATTAATCTCATTGATTCATATTCTAAGTTTGCTTCCAGTGGATAAAAAATGTGGGCTGCTGAAAAATCCCCCCACTTTCCTTTTCATTATATTTATATCAAATTACAGCCTTTAGATTGTGGGGGATGAACTGTCATTAACCTGCTATTTATCGATTTATTTCTTTTGCCCCATAAGCCATTGATAGCTCTTTATTACCATTCATCTTTAATGTGCAATTTAGCAATTCTTGCTGTCTTATGCAATAGAATTTAAAATTATCACTATTGTCTTTGAGCTTGGCTCTTTAGCATAGTCTGAAAGGAATTATCCAAGATATTCACTCAAATATCTGAACTCTTCACCTGGATCAGTGCAGGGTCTTTAATTCCTGATTGGGTATATTCAATCATCTTCCAAAAGACCCTGACTTTTCTTTTAGTACAATTAACATTAGCTTTTTTTTTTCTTGATTTCCACTGTAATTCAAATTTGTCTAAAATTGTCAGTCCAATTCTGGTAAGTGAAAACCAATTGTATTTTTTTACCGCCCAAAAGGATATGGAATTGAATGTAGGTCAAATCTGGAACAATTGCTGAGTGTTAAATATGCATTTGAGGGGTGGTGTTATACTCTTATATTGGGAATTTAGCAAATATCTGGAATTGTGGGATTGGCCTTGGGCTAAGAAGAATAATTTTAATTTCTCTTGAGAAGAAAAAGACATTTCTTTCTCTTTTTGCTGCAAAATCGATTTTGCAGCAAATGATTGTTGTTTGGTATTGTTTGTTAAATCATGCTGGTCAGTCGTTATATCTTTTTTTACCACCCAAAAGGATATGGAATTGAATGTAGGTCAAATCTGGAACAGTTGCTGAGTGTTAAATATGCATTTGAGGGGTGGTGTTATACTCTTATATTGGGAATTTAGCAAATATCAGGAATTGTGGGATTACAGTAATACCCCGGTTATTGCGTCCCCGACAATTGCGAACAGGGTAATTTGCGATTTTTCAACCCGGAAGTCAAAACACCATCTGCGCATGTGTGCCCTTTTTTTCTATGGGCACGCATGCGTAGATGGCGCCCGGCAGATCAGCTGCTGGGCGGCTTCCCTGGGTCTTCCCCCTCTTGCTGGCGGGAGGGCGAGCAGCGGGCATCAGCAAGGAGTTTCCCCACCACCCACGCAAACTCCTTGCTGCCGCCCGCCCTTCGCCCACCCACGCCGTTCATTCTCGCCGCTTTCGAGCTGAGTCCTGAAGCAAATTCGCTCCGGGACTCAGCTCGAAAGCGGCGACAGCCAGCGCGGAGAAGCCGTTCGCTGGCGCTGGCTGTCGGCGCTTTTGAGCTGAGTCCTGGAGCGAATTCGCTCCGGGACTCAGCTCGAAAGCGGCGACAGCCAGCGTGGAGAAGCCGTTCGCTGGCGCTGGCTGTCGGCGCTTTGGAGCTGAGTCCCGAAGCGAATTCGCTCTGGGACTCAGCTCGAAAGCGGCGACAGCCAGCGCGGAGAAGCCGTTTGCTGGCGCTGGCTGTCGGCGCTTTGGAGCTGAGTCCCAGAGCGAATTCGCTCTGGGACTCAGCTCGAAAGCGGCGACAGCCAGTGCGGAGAAGCCGGTCGCTGGCGCTGGCTGTCGGCGCTTTTGAGCTGAGTCCTGGAGCGAATTCGCTCCGGGACTCAGCTCGAAAGCGGCGACAGCCAGCGTGGAGAAGCCGTTCGCTGGCGCTGGCTGTCGGCGCTTTGGAGCTGAGTCCCGAAGCGAATTCGCTCTGGGACTCAGCTCGAAAGCGGCGACAGCCAGCGCGGAGAAGCCGTTTGCTGGCGCTGGCTGTCGGCGCTTTGGAGCTGAGTCCCAGAGCGAATTCGCTCCGGGACTCAGCTCGAAAGCGGCGACAGCCAGCGCGGAGAAGCCGGTCGCTGGCGCTGGCTGACGGCGCTTTTAAGCTGAGTCCCAGAGCGAATTCGCTCCAGGACTCAGCTCCAAAGCGGCGAGAGCCAGCGCCAGCGAATGGCTTGTCCGCCGCCTGCCTGCCCGCTAGCGAGGAGCCGAAGATTGGGGGCGGCGCGGCTGTTTTAAAATGTCGCCGCCGGTATGGGGGGCTTGCCAGCACCCCCCGGACCCCCAACCTGGGTTTGGGGGGCTGCTAGGAAGCCCCCCATGCCGGCGGCGACATTTTAAAACAGCCGCACCGCCCCCAATCTTCGGCTCCTCGCTAGCGCTGCGGGAGTAAAAACACCATCTGCACATGTGCAGATGGTTTTTTTACTTCCGCAGCGCTACTTCACGAAAACCCGCTCGTTGCGGGGGGTCCTGGAACGGAACCCTCGCAACGAGCGGGGGATCACTGTATTATATCCTGCTCTACAGAGTAGAGAGTTGGCCTCTGATAGAAAGTTAACTACTTATCCACCATATCTACTATTTAGCTGGCTGTTCTACATTTGGCAATATAGGATATTAGAAATGTTAAAAGACAAAGTGATCTACTTATTACTCCATCTTGGTTCTTGAGTGTCAGCATTTGTTAGGGTTGTCCAAGGCATCTTTTCTATCCTGCTCTACAGAGAGGAGAGTTGGTCTCTGATAGAAAACTGTTTCAAGAGGCTAGAAGCATTTAAAATGTGGATTTACAGGCAGCTGCTACGTATAAGTTGGGCTGACAAAATCAGAAATGAGGAGGTGATAAGTCACCTGGGAAAGCTAAGGGAAATCATCAAAACCCTAAAAAAGTGAATATTTTGGGCCTGTGATGTTACACCAGAAAAAAATATGGCATACTTCACTTAATCCTCCAGGGAGAGATTGAAGGTAAAAGGGGTCCAGGGAAAAGAAGAACATTATGGCTTCAAAATCTAAGGGACTGATTTGGAAAAAAACTCAACAGCACATTTTTGTGCGGCTATTGATAAAAATAGGATCGCCAACATGATTGCCAAAGTCTGATGATGAATATGGCACAAGAAGAAGAAGAAAAATTGTTTGCTAACATTTGCATGTACATGTATCTGAGAGCCAAATTGATGTAGTGGTTAAGGCATCAGGCTAGAAATGAAAGATAGTGCGTTCTAGTCCCACCTTGGTCATGAAGCCAGCTGGGTGGCATTGAGCCTGTCACTTTCTCTCAGCCACAGAAAGAAGACAATGGCAAACCACTTCATAAAAAGAAAAAAAGAAAAAACCCACACAACACCAAGACAACTGCTGGGGGCTCATTCATACAGCCTTGCTTTGTGGTGACTGTAAGTTTGTCCCTGGGGCAAATGCCAAGGATATCCAGGTATGCTTATTAAAGATGCTTTGCAGAACATTTGTCAACTTGCAAAGCTTTCAAGTTGTCATAAGAAGGAGGGGGAAGAGTTGATATAGAGTGGCCGACTGTACTAAATGAAACTACATTCCACAAATGTTTCTTTTACTGATTGTTTCCTGGGTTACCGAAGTCAACGGGGGTGGGGTGGGGGTTTCACATCCTGCCAATGTGGTTCACTGGAGAATGTGATTTATGACATGTCCAGTGAGGATGGAGGAAAGAGGGTCATGAGGGTATGTATCTATGTGAGCTCAGTTCTGACTGTATCAGAGTATGGCCGAAATGTCTCTCCTAATAAATGACTATATTACTTTTGAGATTTGGCTCATGGCTCATGAAATAATTAGAGCATCATTCCGAAACTTCACAACATTGATCTACACAGCGTTGTTTTATATTTTTCCCTCATGAATGCAAGCAAATATTTTGTCTTTATCATTTTACAAAACTTGGTCAATTACAGCGACCAGAGGTTTAGTCTTCTGAGCTTTTAGACTCTTGCAGGGAACTTCTCCCTCAGCAGAATATTTTTACCCCTACTTAGGCAAAGTACTTTATATACTGGTGGGGCAAAACTGTTAAATATTTTTAACCAGGAGAGATGAGAAATTGGCACCCCACAATATTTTCTCACCCACAATGCCAATGTAGTAAGCCATTCCCAACAGAGGTTAAAATTGACTATTTGATCTTCTGCATGGTTACACCTAACTAAATTTTAAAATCTGCACGCAGAGAGGGGGAATATACTTCCAAATTCTTGTATTTCCCCGAGTAGAAGGGGCTACATTACAAAAAGAGAGAGAGAGAAAAAAACCCCATCATTATCAGCATTAGCTGAACAGCTGTTTTCCCACATATTCCCAGGGTCTCTCTACTTTCTTCTCTGAATTAGAACTCTTAAATTTAATGAGCTGTAATATAACTTACGTTCACGGCACCCTGGGACTCTGTGTAAGTCTTCGTGTTCTGTTCGGTTTCGCCATTTACCTCTAGTACATGATTTATATGCATTTTATTTTACATTTGTTTATAGCTGAAGAAGCTGCTCAATTATGTTAGAGAACAGCTTTATTTTCATTTCTGTATGAAAATATTAAGAGTAGTCAGCTGCTATATGGACGGTCCGGTACTCCATGAAAAAATGGAG
>NC_091953.1:131145381-131190381 GCF_031021105.1 Erythrolamprus reginae | reverse complement strand
CATTATCTTAACTGTTCTCAAGGTTACAGTTAATATGGGAATATTATACTCATCACAATACAGATTTCTCCCCCTCCCTCCCCGACTGCCAACCTAATATTTTATACCCTGGTGGTAAATAATTAAGCTGACTTAGCACTTCAGCATAAATAAACTAACAATATGTCTGTCCTATAAATGTTATACATTCATTGTAAAGTAAGCCTAAATCAAGATTATGCACATTAACAACAAGAAAGCGCGACAATAAACAGCCAGAAGTAAACACATCTTCGAAGATGTAATCGTATTTTCTAATAACAAATGCTTATCTAAAGCACCCTGCAATGTATATCTATTTTTACACTTAATTTTAAACGTAAAATATGAGCTTTAATTTCAGCATGTGTGCTATTAAACATCTACCAAGAAACATATTGCAAATTAACATAATTATATCAGGAATTCCCACTAGCCCAAAACGCTATTTGTCAGATTGCATTATGAATACAGAAATCAAACATTGCTGGTTGAGGTCATTTGTCACCAATATCAGACATTCCAGCTTCTGCATATCAACCCAGAGCAAATTAATTTGGGGGGGGGGGGGATAATATGGAATTTACTTTGCCTATGGATATCCAATACCCCGAATAACACGTTCACGGGAGTCTGAACAATTATTCAAATGCCCTTGATCTTTCCCCAAGTCCATGTTTCGAGCTAATTGAGAATCATCTCCATCCACTGTTTTATTCTTCTTACCCCCAATTACAATTTCTCATTTCCTAATTTAAGTGACCAGACAATTCATTCATTTGCACATTTGTTCTCCCACTGCTCATGATAATAGCGATTCTGCCATTTGTGTCAATCTTGGGAGATATTTTGGGGGGGGTAGGAGGAGTTTTATTTATTTTTATTTTTTATTTATTTATTTTGTCCAATACACAATGAGGGTTTTAGTGGGTATATATCTATATACACACAGTAAAATACATGATGAAGGTTATAGAGGAGATACTCATAGTAAAATATATCTAAGAAATAATAGAAAAGAAGGTATAGGAATAGAACATATCAATGAAAGAATAGAAGAAGAGATATAGGAATAGAAGAAAGGTATAGGAGATATAGGAGAGCAATAGGACAGGGGACGGAAGGCACTCTAGTGCACTTGTACTCGCCCCTTACTGACCTCTTAGGAATCTGGAGAGGTCAACTGTAGATAATCTAAGGGTAAAGTATTGGGGGTTTGGGGATGACACTATGGAGTCCGGTAATGAGTTCCACGCTTCGACAACTTGGTTACTGAAGTCATATTTTTTACAGTCAAGTTTGGAGTGGTTAATATTAAGTTTAAATCTGTTGTGTGCTCTTGTGTTGTTGTGGTTGAAGCTGAAGTAGTCGCCGACAGGCAAGGACGTTGCAGCATATGATCTTGTGGGCAATACTTAGATCTTGTTTAAGGCGTCTTAGTTCTAAACTTTCTAGGCCCAGGATTGAAAGTCTAGTCTCATAGGGCAGTGAATTTCAACCTTTTTTGAGCTGCGGCACATTTTTTACATATACAAAATCATGGGGCACATTGAGCGGGGGGGGAATGGGGGGGCTAAAAAGTTTGGAAAAAAAATTCTCTCTCTCTCTCTTCCTCTCGCTCTTTCTCTCCTTTCTCTCTCTTCCTTCCTTCCTCTCTCTCTCCATCCTTCTTTCTTTCTTTCTCTCTTCCTTCCTTCCTCTCTTTTTTGTTCTCTTTCTCTCTCTCTCTTGCTTTCTTTCTCTCTTTCTCTTTCTCTCTTGCTTTCTTTCTCTCTCTCTCTCTCTCTCTTGCTTTCTTTCTCTCTCTCTCTTGCTTTCTCTCTCTCTCTCTCTTTCTCTTGCTGAGCTTCGCGGCACACCTGCCCATGTCTCGCGGCACACTAGTGTGCCACGGCACACTGGTTGAAAAACACTGTCATAGGGTATTCTGTTTCGAGTGGAGGAGTAAAGGGTTCTTGTGAAGTATCATTGGACATTTTCAAGGGTGTAAATGTCTGAGATGCGATATGGGTTCCAAACAGATGAACTGTATTCGAGGATGGGTCTGAGTTTACTCGGAAAATTCTTTACATTTTCTCCTAAGGAAGAATAGGAAAGAAAAACTATGTTCCCTCTATAAAATCTCTTGTTCCCTTGGCTGGTGAGTTTCTTCAGTCCCAGTTATTTATCAATGTCTAAGAACAGAGTTTTAACTAACCCACTTGGATTCATCATTTTTGAGAGTTCTTAGTAGCAAAGTATGGAAGTCATCTTTATTCTCCTGGGTGAACTTTTCTGGTTACTGGTTTCTTCTGGTGCTCCTTTGAGTTAACTATAATATATCACAATTACAGTTACATTCAAAGACTAGCAAAATAAGCCTACAATTAAGAAGGCACTCGTAAAGGTTCTAGCATATTTACGAAACAATGTGGAAGTGCAACTCTGATCTTTAGTAATTTCTCACAAGAAAATCCATTAATAATGTATGTTTACCCCATTATACTTGCAGAACCATTAGCAATATTCTGTCACCGAAAGCCACCACTTGCTGAATAATATTGTAAGTGAAAAGAATGGGCAAATTCATTCTGTGTTAAATCTTAAAACATCTACATTCTGTGACTGCTAGGCTTTCCTGAAGTGTATTTTCATAATAATGACTTATGCTATTACAGAATACGTTGTTTTGCAAAAGAAAATACAATTTATCTAATCTTTGTGTAGTTAACCATTGCAAAAAAAAAAAATATTGACAACTTTGTTAAACAATGTACCTGGGAAAACATTTGTTTTTGCACGCATCAATGAAATGATGGGGATGTATTGTTTTCCCAGATTGCCATGGTGCCATGCATGAAAGCCTGATGAAGACCTAATAACATTTTTGGCATTGTCATCTACCTATCGGTTTTATTTATTCCCATTGTTTGTATGCCAACCTCCTACCGACTCCATAAAAATGACAAGGAGAAAACATCAAACCGATTCACATAGAAACATAGAAGATTGACGGCAGAAAAAGACCTCATGGTCCATCTAGTCTGCCCTTATACTATTTCCTGTATTTTATCTTAGGATGGATATATGTTTATCCCAGGCATGTTTACATTCAGTTACTGTGGATTTACCAACCAAGTCTGCTGGAAGTTTGTTCCAAGTATCTACCCCTCTGGGTGGGTGGGTGGGTGGGTGGG
The DNA here is from genome assembly GCF_031021105.1 of Erythrolamprus reginae. NCBI lineage: Eukaryota > Metazoa > Chordata > Lepidosauria > Squamata > Dipsadidae > Erythrolamprus > Erythrolamprus reginae. Next base: position 131,187,187 of record NC_091953.1, on the reverse strand, counting down.
TGGATGGATGGATAGAAAGACAGACAGAGAGAGATGAGAGGGGAGAGTGAGAAGGCAGGCAGGCAGCTTCTATTTACCTCACAATCTTAGGAAAAGCTCACAACATTACAGGGAGACAAGAAAGCTCTGTTTTATTGTCGCTGCAATGACTAAGCCTCACTCCCAAGAAATTATTGGAGAAATTATTTTCCCCCCGAAGAAATTTGGAGATCAATTTCCCTTCTGTGTGGGAGAAAAATTTTGGAAGTTTTATTTGTGCTTAGCACTAGACTGAAATATAATTATGAATTCTTCGAAATGAGCCATTTGTACGCCCTGTTATTATCTATTAATAATCGTGTTTTTAGTTTCAGAAGTGAAGGAATCTTTGAGGAGGGCTGACCTCCTATGGATGCAAGTAGCAAAGCATGACTATTTGTAAAGCAATTAACAAAGGTTGTATTCCTCAGGTACCTTCATCCTGAAGTTTGAATGGCCACTTAAGGAAGATAATTGCTATCATTAATTGTGTATTCATATATTTAAACTTACCATATGGATGTGTGTGTGTTTGTGTATGTGTGTGTGTGACATACCCACTCAGGAAATGTTCCACTTGGGCACAATGAGCTGTTTCCTTCTAACAAAAAATTTGTAAGGTTGTAACTTGGATTATTTTAAATATATATATACATATTTATTAAAATTTTTCAATTTTAAAAACAATACATAATCATATTTACAGGTGAATCAACATCTTATATATACATTTTAATCTATATTGTCTTTTAATTGTTCTTGAACTTCTTGATGTTTTATTTCGGTGTTTAATTTGAGTTTCTTTTTTTAGTCCATAAATACCATTTTGTCCAGATTGCATAGTAGTCCGAATCTTTTTGATTATTTAATTCCATTGTCAGTCTGTGCACTCATATATTTTCTTGATGATCTCTGTGTCTTCGGGTAGTTGTGGATTTTTCCATTTCTGTGGATTATTTTAATCTCATTAACTTCTACTGATTCGGAAGCTGGGATAAAGATACAGAGAATTCCCCCATTATTTGAGCTTGGCTAGAGGATAAACCAAGACGATTGCAGCTCTAAAGGAAGGTAGAGTTAGTACACCTGCCTGTGTTTCTTATCTAGATTACCTTTGAGAACTGCCTCAAAAGACTAACAAATATTTAATAAATACTAATGGTTGTTGCAGTGTAGCATGTTTGTTTGTTTGTTTATGTTTATTTAGATTTGTATGCCGCCTTTCTCCGCAGACTCGGGGCGGCTCACAACAAAGTGGAAACAACAGTATATAACAAATCTAAATTTCTACTAAAACATTTTAAAAAAACCCATTTTCTAAACACGCATACATACACACATACCATTCATAAATTATATATGCCCGGGGGAGATGTCTCAGTTCCCCCATGCCTGACGACACAGGTGGGTCTTAAGAAGTTTATGAAAGGCAAGGAGAGTAGGGGCAGTTCTAATCTCTGGGGGGAGTTGGTTCCAGAGGGCCGGGGCCGCCACAGAGAAGGCTCTTCCCCTGGGGCCCACCAACTGACATTGTTTAGTTGACGGGACCCGGAGAAGGCCCACTCTGTGGGACCTAATCGGTCACTGGGATTCGTGCGGCAGCAGGCGGTCTCGGAGATATTCTGGTCCAGTGCCATGAAGGGCTTTAAAGGTCATAACCAACATTTTGAATTGTGACCGGAAGTTGATCGGCAACCAATGCAGACTGCGGAGTGTTGGTGAAACATGGGCATACCTAGGTAGGCCCATGACTGCTCTTGCAGCTGCATTCTGCACGATCTGAAGTTTCCGAACACTTTTCAAAGGTAGCCCCATGTAGAGAGCATTACAGTAGTCGAACCTCGAGGTGATGAGGGCATGAGTGACTGTGAGCAGTGAGTCCCGGTCCAGATAGGGCCGCAACTGGTGCACCAGGCGAACCTGGGCAAACGCCCCCCTCGCCACAGCTGAAAGATGGTTCTCTAATGTGAGCTGTGGATCGAGGAGGACGCCCAAGTTGCGGACCCTCTCTAAGGGGGTCAATAATTCCCCCCCAGGGTAATGGAAGGACAGATGGAATTGTCCTTGGGAGGCAAAACCCACAGCCACTCCGTCTTATCCGGGTTGAGTTTGAGTCTGTTGACACCCATCCAGGCCCCAACATACATGTTAGAATAGGATTATTATATATATCTGGACCTCTAGCATAAAATGCTCTGCTTACCCTGATTCTATTATAGCCAGGATAGAACGAAATTAACTTGCTTAAGTCTGCATTTCTGGTGAATTTGCAACAGGAAGACAACTGACCATTAAAGGGTTCAATAAACATCTCACTGATAAACAAGTGTACATCACTCCAAACAGGACGTTATACGATCAAATGGGGAAATTTACATTGCCTGAAGCAAAACAGGATGAGACTGTGATAAAAGACTTTGACCACGGTAAACAGGAGATTGGTTATGATAAGGCAGGAGGCTTCAGAGAAATTAGGTGTGAGAAACATTTGCTCAAAGGAAATTATTCAAGGAAATTGGTTTGTGATATCTGGGGAAAGGAAGGACTCAAAGATATGTCATGTTTGAAGTTATGTTATTGGATGTTTGTATATCACTTGACATGTACGTGTAATTATTCCCATCTGCACATGCTCCCAAATAAAAAGGGGTACACAGCTCAATATTGTGTCACATCACCCAGAGAGAAAATGTGTCCAAGTCTTCTTCTTTCTAGGATTGGTGTTCGTGAGTGACCCCCCTTGGCTGGATTGCTCTAAGTCCCTCTGAAGACATTGTCCTCCTCAGGGACTTTGCAGCACCTCAAATGGTACCATATTAGACAGCATACTCAAATGCACAGATGTCACCTTGCCAACAAAAGTGCTTAGAGTCAAGGCTATGGTTTCCCCATTGCAATGTATGGCTGTGAAAGTTGGACCATAAGGAAGTCTGAGCGCCAAAGAATGGAGGCCTTTGAACCAGGGGTGGGGTCCAGATTCTTCCACTGTCGGTTCACTCAGTGACGTGCTGCACGAGTGGGCATGCACCACAAGGAGAATCCATATGTTTCAAAGTAACTTTGTACATTATCTGCAGATCCCATATTTATGTCAAGCATAGTAGCACTGCCATGCTTTGAGCTGCAAAATGCCAGACTAGCACAAAGTGTCAGGAAAATGAGTACAGATTGTAATACTTGGCTGCCAACAACAACTTTTAGTTAGGTGGGATTTTGGAACCCAGAAATGACCCTAATTCAACTTCTGTAGGACAAGTACAGATTTACCAGTTGTAAGACTCAAAGATTTATCAGTTTAGTTGTGAAAATCACTCCGAGAATTTTGATTTAGCAGGTTTACTTGGGCTAAGAAGCATCACTTGTTAATAGCTATGCATATTAATATATTTTCAATTATTAAAGGCATTTAATTACCGAAAAGCCAGTGGTTCTGTAATGAGGCATTAGTAAACCTTTTGTTTGTTCCAAAATCAATGCAAACATAACTCACTGGAGAAAATCCAGCTGCAAAACTACTGATGCATACTAAATTTTATTTATGTCTTATTTGTTTAAATGCTTTTAGCCTAATTCTTCAGGTGAAAGAACTCAAGACTGGATTTGCAAAATAAAACAACAAGGGGGAGAGAGGGAGGGAGGGAAAGAAGAAAGAGACAAGGAGAGGAAAGCTAGTGAATTCATAAATCTCCACGGAGCCCTGTTTCAATATTAGTGGTCTTCATTAACCATGTATCATCCCCATATCAAATGTTTAATGCTGCAAACAACACAAATTAACTCTCTTGTGAAAAAAAATATTGTACAAAAGTTATCAATATGGACCAAATCTTATGAGGTTGCTGGGTTAGGGATAGGGTTAGGTTTAAAGAAAACACTTACATAGAAAATATTTTAAATGGACAGTCAGCTAGCTAGAATACATTTCCTGCTAGTCCATTCCTTAGTAGCAAAAACCTTTCGGCATTCTAGTGGAACATTCACAATAGCATTTAGTCTAAACAGTGTTGGCTACTGGGACCGTGGGGGAGGGCCTTCTTTGGGGCTGTCCCGGATTTCTGGAACCAAATACCTCCAGAGTTCAGGACTGCCCCCACCCTATTGTCCTTCCGAAAAGCAGTTAAGACCTGGCTTTTCCAGCAGGCCTGGGCCATTGAGCTCGTGGTTGTAATCGGCGAGATTCCACCATGGAATGATATGTATGGGTTTTAACTATTTTAATGCTTAAGATGTTTTTAATACTTTATTCTGTTGTTAAGCTGCCTGGAGTCCTTTGAGAGTGGGCAGACATATAAATTTAATAAATATATATTTTTAAAAAAATAGTGTATCATGTTGGATTTGTTCCTGCCCCATGGCAGTGGCAGAAAAAGCATTTAATAAATTTGTCATTTTGGAAGTCCCTTTGCTGTTCTGTTGGGCTCTCTGGTAGAATCCTCCCAAAAATTCACAGGTACAAATTTCAGATACACACACGTTTGAAAATTCAAAACAATGTTCTTTATAATGAAAATTCACTTAAAACTAAGCCCTCTTTTGGTATAGCAAAGAGCACTTGTCTCCAAACAAACTGGTAATTTATACAAGTCCCTTATCAGTTCTGTGATACTTAGCTTGCAGCTGTGAGGCAATTCACAGTCCTTCTTCTTTCACAAAGTGAAACACACTTTGCCCTGGTTTAGTTTCAAAGTGGGGAAAAATCAGCACACAAAAGGTCAAAGTCAGTAAAGCAGTCACGAAACACAAGGATCAGATAATCCTCCACAATGGCGAAACCCACAGGCTGCTATTTATAGCAGCCTCACTAATCACCACAGCCCCATCCAACCACAGGTGGCCTCATTTTCTTTGATAATAATCACTCAGTTGTTGTTGCCTATGCATCGCTCTCCGCATGCGTGGCTGTATCATTAACTCTTGTTCCGAATCCAAGGAGGAGCTAGATAATTTATCTCCTTCTGAGCTGTCTGCCACACTCTCCTCTTCCCTGTCACTCATGTCTTCTTGGTCAGAGGAGTCTTCATCAGCAGATTCCACCGGGGGGGGGGGGGGACAGGCCTGCAGCATGTGGATGTCTCCCCCACATCCACAGTCCTTGGGGCAGGAGCTGGGCCAGAGCTAACCACAACACTTTTCTAGCCATTAATTAAATAAAACCATAAAAACCCAGTCAGTGTGTGTCTTTTAGCGGAATCGGTAAAATAATTCCACTCCTTGTCTTTCCTCCTGGATGGAAAGATTTTGTTGTTTTTTTTGCAAAAAAAAAAAAGTAAAATAACATGTAAAGTCTGAAATTTAGAATTATTATAGACCTCCTGAAAATAAAGGAAGTCGGGTGAGTGAATATGTAATCTTAGAATGAATAGACTGACTGGCAGAGGCAGGGATATTGAAGAAGACAATAAAACGAAGCCAATCAATACACAGATGCTCTAATTTGGATTTTAGCAGACAAGTCATTCCTCATTATGATCGAGAATTATAGCAAATTCTCCTGCTGGGCCCTAGGTGATGGATTGGTAGGCAAAGCAGAAATCTACATGGGGGACTCTGAACCTTGCTGTGCTGCCTTATACAAAATGAATATCAGTGTTATATTATTAAGCCACCTACATTTTTCATGGGCCCTTTGGGTATTAGGAAGTATGAGCTACTCATCAATAAAAGTAGCTTTGTTCTTAGGTAATTTTCTTTGGGGCATTTAGTTCATTTGCCATCCCTTCCTAGCAATAGCCATTGACTGCCCACTTAATAGTAGATAACTGTGAACCCATCTTGGTATATTAATCTGTTGACTTAATTGATGCCTCACTTATTTAAAAAATGACAACACAAGAATCCCGCAAAGTCTACACAACTTTTAGCAGTCTGTGATACAAGGTACTGTAGGGTATTCAAGATAATGACTACTTCAGCTTCAACCGCAGCAACATAAGAGCACACAACAGATTCAAACTTAATATTAACCGCTACAAAATTGACTGTAAAAAATATGACTTTAACAATCGAGTTGTTGAAGCATGGAACTCATTACCGGACTCAATAGTGTCAATCCCTAACCTCCAACATTTCTCCTTTAGACTATCCATGATTGACCTCTCCAGGTTCCTAAGAGGTCAGTAAGGGGCGTACATAAATGCACTAGTGTGCCTTTCGTCCCCTGTCCAATTGTCTTTCCTTTATCTCATATATCATATATATTTTCTTCCTTTCATATATCTTCTCCTCTATTTTTACATATTATCTTTATATATATTACTTCATGTATATTCTCTTCCATATGTATTGTGTATTGGACAAATGAATAAATAAAAATAAAAATAATTTTTAACCCTTTTCACACACACATCAGAATGATTTAGGGAAATCAAATTAATTTACCAGAAAGCAGAATAACAAAATTAAAAGTGATCTGGGAAGTCTTTTACTCCAACCCCCTGCTCAAGCAGGAAACCTATAGCATCTCAGACAGATGACTATCTCTTCTTAGAAACCTCCAGTGTTGGAGGATCCACAACTTCTTGAGGCCAGTTGTTCCACTGATTAATTGTTTTCACTGTCGGGAAATTTCTCCCTAGTTCTAGGTTGCTTCTTTCCTTGCATAGTTTCTGTTCTGTCGGGCTCTCTGGTAGAATCCTCCCGAAAATTTACAGGTACAAATTTCAGACACACACACGTTTGAAAATTCAAAACAATGTTCTTTATAATGAAAATTCACTTAAACCAAGCCCTCTTTTTGTATAGCAAAGAGCACTGGTCTCCAAACAAACTGGTAATTTGTACAAGTCCCTTATCAGTTCTGTGATACTTAGCTTGCATCTGTGAGGTAATTCACAGTCCTTCTTCTTTCACAAAGTGAAACACACTTTGCTCTGGTTTAGTTTCAAAGCGGGGAAAAATCAACACAAAAAAGGTCAAAGTCAGTAAAGCAGGCACGAAACACAAGGATCAGATAATCCTCCACAATGGTCAAACCCACAGGCTGCTATTTATACCACAACCCCACACAACCACAGGTGGCCTCATTTTCTTTGATAATAATCTCTCAGTTGTTGCTGCCTATGCATCGATCTCCGTATGGGTGGCTGTATCATTAACTCTTGTTCTGAATCCAAGGAGGAGCTAGATAATTGATCTCCTTCTGAGCTGTCTGCCACACTCTCCTCCTTCCTGTCACCCGTGTCTTCTTGGTCAGAGGAGCCTTCATCAGCAGATTCCACCGGGGGCAAACAGGCCTGCAGCATGTGGATGTCTCCCCCACATCCACAGTCCTTGGGGCAGGAGCTGGGCCAGAGCTAACCACAACAGTTTCTGTTTCTCATAGCTAATAGATATTGAAAGCTATACTCTTCTAAAACCATCCATGTTAGTGGATGGCTTTAGATTCTACATGCAAATTGTGCACCATACAATGCAATGTTTGCTTCAAATGTTCTTCAACCATCTTCACTGGGTTGATCTAATTTTATGTTGATCATTTTATTTTAAGGAAAAAAAGTCCCTGTCAACTACTTTTTCCAAGTGGTGCATGATTCAATCATATGATCACTTCTTTATCCAAAATGCTCCAGACTTTCTTATTGAGAAGTAAACCAGACATGGGCAGGAATATCCCAATGAAGAAACAATTCTAAAGTCGTCACCACCATTGTTGTTTATACTCCCTTGCAGATTGAGGAATTTTCAGATTTGGAGGATGTAGAGATCATAAATCCCCCTGTTCTACCAACAGTTAGCAATGTTAGTGCAGACCACGGAGCTAATGACATAGACATGACTCAAATGGGGGAGATAAGAGATGGAGGGATGCTCGTTTCAGACGGTTTCACAAATGCTTGGAGGAAAAAGAGAATAATTAATTAATTAATTACCTCACATCTGGGAGATAAAACGGAAGAGACGCTGAATTCGTTCAATCTTGCAATCTAAAGATGGCCGCGTTCCGAATTTACTCCGAAGCGTAAGCTATCCTGTGTGATTTATTGCTTGCTTTTTTATGACTCCTGGCTAGCCCTAATTAGCCATAAATTTTAGAATGACTTGTGGAATGTTTTTTAGGTTGCTGCCAAGCTTATCTACTTAACTGCTGAGATAGAAATGATGAGAGAAGAAAACTGGGTGCAAGTTGAAGTGTTAAGGAGAAATAAAGAGGATGTGTTTTGCAATGAGATGCATTGAGAATCTTTTATTCCAAGTATATTCTGTATGAGCCTGAAATCTGAACCACCACCACCAAATATATATATATATTTGTTTTCGTAGATTTTCACGGGTACAGGTATGACGGTCTTGGTATATTCGGGTTTCTTCCCATGTAGGATTTAGAAATTTCTGGTGACGTTTCGACAAGGTCCCACTCATCATCTTCAGGCTGGTGCTTCTGTCCTTGCTCTAGGGAGAATACAGCGAGACCTGAGCTGCCTTCCTTCTATAAATACTGGTGGCTGGGTGTGGTTTGATGGCTCAGCAATTGCCTGCTGTGTAGAAACTTCCTGGTGAGTCAGTGGGGTAACACCTGGGGTCGTTGATTTAACTGAGGTATGCTGAGGTATTCAGCCATAGAAACTGAAACCAGACTCAGAACACACATTGCAAAACAACCAAGTAGCCGGCAAGCTCCAACTACTCAGGATATCACCCCTAATCCACAATCATTAACTAATCAGCATACCTGTTAAATCAACGACCCCAGGTGTTACCCCACTAATTCACCAGGAAGTTTCTACACAGCAGGCAATTGCTGAGCCATCAAACCACACCCAGCCACCAGTATTTATAGAAGGAAGGCAGCTCAGGTCTCGCTGTGTTCGCCCTAGAACAAGGACAGAAGCACCAGCCTGAAGATGACGAGTGGGACCTTGTTGAAACGTCGCCAGAAATTTCTAAATCCTACACGGGAAGAAACCAGATTTCATCATACCAATTTACTGATTGAAAGCTATGATAGCAATAGCATTTAGACTTATATATTACTTCACAGTGATTTACAGCCCTCTCTAAGTGGTTTACAGATTCATCATATTGTAGGTCCTCATTTTACTGACTGTGGAAGGATGGAAGTCAACCTGGAGCCTCTTGCAATCAAACTCTTGGAATGGACATTGAATTTACCCTGAAGTACTACAGCTCATGTTTCAGAAAGCTTATTTGTGTATCAAAACTTTCATTGAATTAAAACATAAACCATGTAGTAGCTTTGTTGTTGTTGTTGTTTTAAAATAAACCCTTTTTTATTAGAACTTCCATTTTTAAAGTTCGGTTAACGTTTTAAATTATTGAACACGGAATTCAAAATTCATCAGAAGCTTCCAATCGAATGCCTGCAGATTTCCACTGTGGATTCCCCTCACCCTTTTAACTTGTCTACTAGTATATTTTACACATATTAAGTTATAACTTACGGTTCTGGTTGTCTCAAGCTGATTTTTCATGTTTATCCAAGCTGACAGTTAAGTTGCATTCTCAGTGAGCTGAAGCTTAATGAACTCCTGAGGGAAACTAGGATATCTCTAACACAATTAACTTCCCATTCTTATGCAAATGAGGAAAAGGTCTTCCATGCAAACTTTTTATTTAAAAAAATCTGGCTACCGCTATGAAATTTATTTATTTTTATTTTATTTATTTATTTTGTCCGATACAAATTGAAAGTTAAAGAGAATAAAAACATGTAGTAGTAAATATCAGGGAAGGGATAGAAGAAGAGATATGAGAATAGAATACATCAATGAAGAGTAGAGGGAGGATATATGAATGGGAGAAAAGATATATAAAATATAGAAGAGACAATTGGACAAGGGACGGAAGGCACCCGAGTGCACTTATGCTCGCCCCCAGTTGAAATGATACATAGGGCCCCCAGTTGAAATGTCACTGATTTATTCTGAGACAAGAAAGAGGAGAAAAAAGAGGGAACACATATTGCATCTCAGACATTAACACCCTTTAAAATGTCCAAAGATACTTCACCAGAAGAGCCCTTCACTCCTCCACTCGAAACAGAATACCCTACGAGACTAGACTTTCAATCCTGGGCCTAGAAAGTTTAGAACTAAGGCGCCTTAAACAAGATCTAAGTATTGCCCACAAGAACATATGCTGCAATGTCCTGCCTGTCGGCGACTACTTCAGCTTCAACCACAACAACACAAGAGCACACAACACATTTAAACTTAATATTAACCGCTCCCAACTTGACTGTAAAAAATATGACTTCAGTAACCGAGTTGTCGAAGCGTGGAACTCATTACCGGACTCCATAATGTCATCCCCAAACCCCCAACACTTTACCCTTAGATTATCTACAGTTGACCTATCCAGATTCCTAAGAGGTCAGTAAGGGGCGAGTACAAGTGCACTAGAGTGCCTTCCGTCCCCTGTCCTATTGCTCTCCTATATCTCCTATACCTTTCTTCTATTCCTATATCTCTTCTTCTATTCTTTCATTGATATGTTCTATTACTATATCTTCTTTTCTATTATTTCTTAGATATATTTTATTATGAGTATCTCCTCTATAACCTTCATTATGTATTTTACTATGCGTATATAGATATATACCCACTAAAACCCTCATTGTGTATTGGACAAAATAAATAAATAAATAAATAAAAAATAAATAAATACTTTCTGGGACATGAAACATGGTTGCTTTAATGATACAGTGAAATTATCACCTCTGGCTGGGCTGTCACTCACAGCAAGATTACTGTTCCTTTTCCATGCTCTACAGAGCTCTGACGTACATTCCACTAAATACCTTTTGTATTGTATTATTTTTCTTTAAAGAAAGAAGCAGTTGAAGTTATTGATTTACAATAGAAAGGCACCGTGGCTGGATTTACATCATCCATAAGCCATAGCTTGCTCTAATCATGCTGTTGACATAGCCAAAATAAGTAGGACTTAATTTTCTTATTTTAATTTTCCTAGTAACTCTGGGCAATTAGAAATAGAAATAACAGAATTAGAAGAGACCTTGGAAGTCTTCCTTTTTAGGCAGGAATCCCTACACTACTTCAGGTTACCCAATATCTTCTTAGAAATGTCCAGTGTTGGAACACCTAGAACTTCTGGAGGCAAGTTTTTCCACTGATTAATTGTTCTAATTGTCAGGAAATTTATCCTTAGTTCTAAGTTACTGCTCTCCTTGATTAGTTTCCACTCATTGCTTCTTGTCCTACCATCAGGTCCTTCGGAGAATAGCTTGACTCCCTCTTCTTTGTGGCAGCTCCTGAGATATTGGAACACTGATATCATGTCTCCCTAGTCCTTCTTTTAATTAAACTAGACATACCCAGTTCCTGTAACTGTTCCCTACTCATCTTTGTTGCTCTTCTCTGCATAAGAACACAAGAACATAAAAGAGCCATGCTGAATCATGCCAAAGCCCATCGAGTCCAGCATTCTGTGTCACACAGTGGCCCACCAATTGTCGATGGGGATCTTGAGCAGAAAGAGAAGGCAAGACCCTTGACCCCCAACAAATGGTACTCAAGGGAATCCTGCCTGCCTCAAGCAACTTAGAGGTGGCACTTGGACATCCGTTTCAATAACCACCGATACACTTGGCATCCATGAATCTATCTAATCCTGCCTTGAATCTATCAAGGCCGACAACTGTCACAACCTCTTCTGGAAGTGAATTTCATAAACCAATGACCCTCTGGGTGAAGAAATATTTCCCTTTATTTGTCCTCCCTTTCTTACCTAGGAGTCTGCGGAGAGGGGCGGCATACAAATCTGATTAAACTTAAACTTAATTTAAACTTAGGAGCTTTATGGAGTGCCCCCTTGTCCTAGTATTGTGTGATAGAGAAAATAAATTTTCTCTATCCACCTTTTCTATCCCATGCATGATTTTATACACTTCGATCAAGTCACCCCTTAAACTCCATCTTTCAAGGCTGAAGAGGCCAAGGCATTGCAACCTGGTTTCATAAGGGAGATGTTCTATTCCCTTGATCATTCTTGTTGCCCTTTTTTGCACCTTTTCCAGTTCCATTATATCCTTCTTGAGGTACGGTGACCAGAACTGTACACAGTACTCACCATCGATTTGTTCAGAGGCAATACAACACTTACTGACTTATTTTCGACTTATGCACTCTTTCTAGAGTTTAGAAACATAGAAGATTGACAGCTGAAAAAGACATCATGGTCCATCTAGTCTGCCTTTATACTATTTCCTGTATTTTATCTTAGGATGGATATATGTTTATCCCAGGCATGTTCAAATTCAGTTACTGTGGATTTACCAACCACATCTGCTGGAAGTTTCAACATCTTTTTTAATATCCTGGTGACCAAAACTGAAGGCAGTATTCCAAGTGTGGCTTTATGAAGGCATTATCCAGTGGTATTAAGACTTCACAGGATCTTGATTCTATCCCTCTGTTGATGTAGCCTAGAACTGTGTTGGCTTTTTTGGCAGCTGCTGCACATGGCTGGCTCATGTTTAAATGGGACTCCAAGATCCCTTTCACAGTTATTACCATTGAGCAGGATACCACATATACTGCACCTCTGCATTTTGTTATTCTTGCCTAAATATAGAATCTTTGTTCTGTTTGAGCCTGTTAACTAACAATTGTTTGAAAGGAGTCTAACGCTGCCTTTTGAGATTTTGTTTTTGACTTCTGTTGTGGTTAGCTCTGGCCCAGCTCCTGCCCCAAGGACTGTGGATGTGGGGAAGACATCCACATGCTGCAGGCCTGTTTTGCCCCCCGGTGGAATCTGCAGATGAAGGGTCCTCTGAGGAAGAAGACATGAGTGACAGGGAGGAGGAGAGTGTGGCAGACAACTCAGAAGGAGATCAATAATCTAGCTCCTCCTTGGATTCGGAACAAGAGTTAATGATACAACCACGCATGCAGAGAGCAATGCATAGGCAACAACAACAACTGAGAGATTATTATCAAAGAAAATGAGGTCACCTGTGGTTGGGTGGGGCTGTGGTAATTAGTGAGGCTGATATAAATAGCAGCTTGTGGGTTTGGCCATTGTGGAGGATTATCTGATCATTGTGTTTCATGTCTGCCTTGCTGACTTCGACCTTTGTGGGCTGATTTTTCCCTGCTTTGAAACTAACCCAGAGCAAAGTGTGTTTCACTTTGTGAAAGAAGAAGGACTGTGAATTGCCTCACAGCTGCAAGCTAAGTATCTCAGAACTGATAAGGGACTTGTACAAATTACCAGTTTGTTTGGAGACGAGTGCTCTTGGCTATACAAAAAGAGTGCTCTGTTTATTTGCATTTTCATTATAAAGAACATTGTTTTGAATTTTCAAACGTGTGTGTGTCTGAAATTGTATCTGTGCATTTTTGGGAGGATTCTACCAGAGAGCTCGACAGAACAACTTCCAATATTCAATACTTCTGCAATATTGCCGCCCCTTTCAGGTAAATTCCAACTCACGTATGAGCCAGTTTTCAACTTGCTAAGGTTTTTTTTTTTTTTCATTTTTAATTAATTAATTAATATTCTCAATAAGCCTTTGTCCTGGGCAAGATACGTAGTTTTCTTTTTTGGTAATTGCCTGTAAGATTCTTTTTCTACCCATGGGTAGATTAGATATTTAATATATGCAAATCATGATTCATTTCCCTATTGAAGAGAAAGAGAAGATCTTTGAAAAGCTAAAAAAAACCCTAAATAGTTCTTGCAGAGCACTTCAGAAAACATTTCAAAGGCCCTGGAGCATCATTATTATTTGAATGTGAGGAAAAGTCTCTGTAAATGTGTTGTAGTTTAAGAACATTGGTGACATTGTCTGCTTGTTCATTATCACAGGGCAAAAATGGGTTATTGGTTTGCTTTTAAGGAATGGCAACAGAAATATTGTTCATTATCGTGGTGCTTTGAACTTAAGCAATATTGTACATGTAAATAGTTCTTTTTGGAATAAAAAAGCATGGGGTTCATTGTTTTACTTTAATTGTTTTTTTTAAACAGTTTTATAGGGTGTTGGTGTTTTTTTTTTTGTATTTTGGATGTTTATTTTTTGCTGTGAGCCACCCAAATTCTCTAGGGAGTGGGTAGCATAAACATCGACTAAACAAACAGATAGATGATAGATAGATAGATAGATAGATAGATAGATAGATAGATAGATAGATGGATGGATGGATGGATGGATGGATGGATGGATGGACGGACGGACGGACGGACGGACGGACGGACAGACAGACAGACAGATAGATAGATAGATGGATGATAGATGGGTGGATGGATGGATGGATAGGATAGATAGATAGGTAGGTAGGTAGGTAGGTAGATAGATAGATAGATAGATAGATAGATAGATAGATAGATAGATAGATAGATAGATAGATGATTGATAGGTGGGTGGGTGGGTGGGTAGGATAGGATAGGATAGATAGATAGATAGATAGATAGATAGATAGATAGATAGATGATAGATAGATAGATAGATAGATAGATAGATAGATAGATAGATAGATTTGAGAGAAAATTTACTTTTACTTAGGTGAAAATCACAGGAACTTTCAGAGTTTATTTTCATCAGATTTGTGCCAATATGATATATCCAATAAAGCTATTCTTTGAAGAACCTACCAGTTTACTATCTGTCTATTATTTGGCACCATTACATTAGAAATTCCTTCTCCCTTAATCTATATGATGCTTATTCCTCAGTCTTGGGCCTTTTGCATTTCATGTGTAGCTGCTAACCTATAAAGGTTTACTGGGGAAAATCAAAATTGGGTTCCAATGGTTTCCATTCCTAAATCAAGCACATATATCCTTTAACATTAAGACAAACTCCTATGATGTAGAAGGGGAAAACCATTTGGTCTTTACAAAATGTCTCCTAAAAACATTGGGACAAAATTCTGAAATCCATTTTGGAAATTTTGATTAAGCCAACCTCCATAATCAGGGAAATGTAGTTGTGTATTCATCAATGTCCACAGCAAATAGGAAAATGAAAGAATTTTCACATACTATGGCTACCTTAATCACTGTATTTCTCAGAATATAAGATTCATTTTCCCCCACCCCCTTCCATGTTTATTTTTACATGAAAGGACCGCCCTTTGCTTGCAGCGCCGCTGCGGCGTCCTTTTTCATAAAAATAACAATGTTTATTTTTTACGTGAAGACCTCCCTTTGAAGGAGCTGGGGAATCCCTCCAACTAAGAGATTCCGGGGACAGAGCTTTGACGTCACTGGCAGGTTGCTAAGGACGCCAAGATGATCACTTCCTGGATTCCATGGAATGGACCCGAATTGTGCGAGTTCGGTTCGCCCATCACTGATTATATGTCTTTATGAAAGTGTAAGGAAGAACTTTTAAATGAACTTGTTCTTGACTGTTTTTATTATAACAGTCAAAAAGACGGATCTTGGCAAGCTTTCAGGATTATGTTACATATCTGCAGAGCTCTAGTATTTCTTATGTTTTAGTTCTGACCTGAAACACTTCAGAGGGCTGACACATTTTTGGAAGGTGACTAAATTTGTGCAGATGATGGACAGACTTGAATCAAGCATTTCCTTTATTTATTTATTTATTTTTAAAAAGAGATATAAGAACTTCAAGGCACAGTCATGGATTGCATACCATTTTTCACTGGTAGAAAATGGATTAGATTCTTCTTTGGAAAATGCTGAAATTTTGGACCATCAGGTTAAATGTTCTCTGCTTTGAAGGCTCATGCTGTGCACTGAGCATCACCATATGGTGGGGAAAACTTTAGTCTATAACATCTAAATATAGATATATAATTTTATATCTCCCTGTGAATGGCCTTTCCTGAACATGGGTTTCATTCCCGATGGAGTCTGCTGATGGTTTTGGATCAGATGGGCGAAAAACTAAATTAGAGATCCTTCAAAGTTATTGCCTCCGGTTATAAGTCCATAATGTTATCACTGAATGATCTGACCTTTTGCTATTAATCCATCTATTCCTTCAGGCATATCAGATCGGTAAACTATTTGACAAACTATTAGCCCCAGGTATTCCTTAGAGTTGTCTTGGCTATACAAAAGGCCCCAAATTGCAAATAGTATTGTTATTGTTATTGTTTTGTTATTCGTTTATACTGAGTATAAAATGTAGCAAGCCAAAGACCCCAACTAAAATAGCTTCTTGCGTGACACAAGCCTGGGGGAAATAAGGGGAGAGGAGAGCCAATTGTAACTACTCATTAATGTTCAAGCTTTAACTGTCAATTTATCAAGCCTAACCACATAGTTTTGTAGCGAAGCATGGGTATTTAGCTACTGTTATTCAATCCAGCAGGAGGGAAAAAAACTACCTCAGAAGAAAGAGATGATTTTGACAATTATCTGTCTTCTTGCACAGGTTTTTCCCAAAGCCATATGATCCATATTTAAGCAGCTTTGAATTCGGGTTGAATATTATCTCTGTAAGTGAGCACCTGGAGAAAATCTTGATTCAGCTGAGACCTTTACCAATTATTCTCTTTCCTCTCCTGAAAAGAATTCAGCATTTGAGGATGTGTCCAGGAAGATCCAGAAATCATAGAGAAGGAACATAAATAAATATAAGAGTGAATGTTCTTTCTGAAATTGGTGTCACAATGTAGCTCATTGTTGTCATAGTAGGTTGCAGCATTTAGTGGATTGTGGTTGCAGAATTAACGAGTGATCCCAGGGCTGAAGCCTAAACTGAGAAATAAGGAAGTAACACACACAAGAGCACGCAACAAATTCAAACTTAATATTAATCGCTCCAAGCTTGACTGTAACAAAGATGACTTTAGCAATCGAGTTGTCAAAGCGTGGAACTCATTACCGGACTCAGTAGTGTCAACCCCTAACCCCCAACATTTCTCCCTTAGACTATCCACGATTGACCTCTCCAGGTTTTATTTATTATTTATTATTTATTTATTTTATTACTTAGATTTGTATGCCGCCCCTCTCCGAAGACTCGGGGCGGCTCACAACACGTGGAAACAAATCATAAATAATCTAAACAGATTTAAAATATTTAACGATTTAAAAAAGACCCCATATACTAACAGACATACACTCAGGCATACCATATATAAATTAAACATGCCCAGGGGAAGATGTTTCAGTTCCCCCATGCCTGATGGCAAAGGTGGGTTTTAAGGAGTTTTCGGAAGGCAGGAAGAGTAGGGGCAGTCCTAATCTCCGGGGGGAGTTGGTTCCAGAGGGCCAGTGCCGCCACAGAGAAGGCTCTTCCCCTGGGGCCCGCCAACCGACATTGTTTAGTTGACGGGACCCGGAGAAGGCCCACTCTGTGGGACCTAATCGGTCGCTGGGATTCGTGCGGCAGCAGGCGGTCTCGGAGATATTCTGGTCCAGTGCCATGAAGGGCTTTAAAGGTCATAACCAACACTTTGAATTGTGACCGGAAACTGATCGGCAACCAATGCAGACTGCGGAGTGATGGTGAAACATGGGCATACCTAGGTAAACCCATGACTGCTCTCGCAGCTGCATTCTGCACGATCTGAAGTTTCCTAAGAGGTCAGTAAGGGGCGTACATAAGTGCACTAGCCTGCCTTTCGTCCCCTGTCCAATTGTCTCTCCTTATCTCATATCTCATATATCTTTTCTTCCTTTCATATATCTTCTCTACTTTTATATCTTTTCTTTATATATAATACTTCATGTCTATCCTCTTCAATATGTATTGTGTATTGGACAAAACAAACAAACAAACAAACAAATAAATAAATAAATTTATTTATTTATTTATTATCCTACGAAAATAGACTAACAATCCTGGGCCTAGAAAGCCTAGAACTACAGCACCTAAAACACGATTTGAGTATTGCCCACAAGATCATATGCTGCAACGTCTTACCGGTCAATGACTACTTCAGCTTCAACCGCAACAACACAAGAGCACGCAACAGATTCAAACTTAATATTCACCGCTACAAGCTTGACTGTAAAAAATATGACTTTAGCAATCGAGTTGTCAAAGCGTGGAACTCATTACTGGACTCAGTAGTGTCAACCCCTAACCCCCAACATTTCTCCCTTAGACTATCCACGATTGACCTCTCCAGGTTCCTAAGAGGTCAGTAAGGGGCGTACATAAGTGCACTAGCCTGCCTTTCGTCCTCTGTCCAATTGTCTCTCCTTATCTCATATATCATATATCTTTTCTTCCTTTCATATATCTTCTCCTCTACTTTTATATCTTTTCTTTATATATGTCTATCCTCTTCAATATGTATTATGTATTGGACTAGATAGATAGATAGATAGATAGATAGATAGATAGATAGATAGATAGATAGATGGATAGATGGATAGATGGATAGATGGATAGATGGATAGATGGATAGATGGATAGATGGATAGATGGATAGATGGATAGATGGATAGATGGATAGATGGATAGATGGATAGATGGATAGATGGATAGATGGATAGATGGATAGATGGATAGATGGATAGATGGATAGATGGATAGATGGATAGATGGATAGATGGATAGATGGATAGATGGATAGATGGATAGATGGATAGATGGATAGATGGATAGATGGATAGATGGATAGATGGATAGATGGATAGATGGATAGATGGATAGATGGATAGATGGATAGATGGATAGATGGATAGATGGATAGATGGATAGATGGATAGATGGATAGATGGATAAATGGATAAATGGATAAATGGATGATAAATAAAAAAATAAAAATAAAAATAAATAAAAACTTGCATATTGCTGATAAGGAAACAGCATGGACATTTTCATAAAGTCACCAGTAGAACATGATTTAATTATTACTTTTTTCCAGGCTGTCATCAGAATAATTTCAGCTGAGATATGTATTTCCCAGTTACTATATGGGAATTATCACATCACTGAAGAGAATGGTTTCCGGGAATCCTGATTCTTAAGTTTTGTCTTTTAATTTGTCACTTGATTCTAAAGGCTGCTGTAAAAGGCCACCAAATTCTTAATGGTCAGTCGTGAAGTAATAAATTGTCACTAGGATTTAAAGGCAAGGCATCAATCAAATACTTTCTGTCTTTCATCCTCCACCAAGGGAAATTTCCCTTCCATCTACAAAGTTCATATGTTACAATTTGAACAGAAGGAAGAAAGGAAGGGAGGGAGGGAGGGAGGAAAAAGGAAGGAAGGAAGGAAGGAAGGAAGGAAAGAAGGAAGGAAAGAAGGAAGGAAAGAAGGAAGGAAAGAAGGAAGGAAGGAAGGAGGGAAGGAAGGAGGGAAGGAAGGAAGGAAAGAAGGAAGGAGGGAAGGAAGGAAGGAAGGAAAGAAGTTATTGTTTGCTTATTTTTGCTTGATCCAGTATTTGGACTGAGGTCATTTATGTAATCAAATGGCCAATACCTACATGCAAGATGGATAGATGTCAAAATAGGAAAGTCATGTGTAATATTGACTGTGAGGACATTCCAGAATATGTATTTAAGACGAGGAAGGGAAGGAGGAAATATGGACTTCAAAACTCTTTAAGCAAGTGATAGCAATTGATCTTTCTTTTCTGGGCTAAGGAAGTAAATTGGACCAGTTACATCTTGAGTTTTCTTTATATTTCTAGATTGAAAGAAACAAAAAGAATTGTCTAACACTTCCTCATCCAAATCGACCGAAGATAATGGAGATTGGCTTCCTCGGCTGTGTGACAAGCCCTCCTCTTCCAAGTCACTCCTACCTTCTTCTTCGTCCGAGAAAACTGAACTACCTGACTCTGTCGGCAATAAAACAGGCCTATGACATGTTGAAGTTTCCCCTGCATCCACCTCCACATTCCCTGGGGCAGGAGCTGGGCCAGAGCCAACCACAACAAGCAGGGGGTTGGACTAGATGACCTTCAAGGTCCCTTCCAACTCTAATTTACAGCAACAGCAATAATAATAATAATTTTCCACTATACACACACTTACTCACACATCTCTATTGTGGAGTCCCCAAACCCACTACATGGGTCAACCAACTTTCTCAAACCACCCTATATTTCGGTTTCTCAATGCAACACCTGCTTTCAGCTGGACATCAGGCCAAGGAAATATTTAAACAAAGAGTTTTAGATGTTAATGCACAAACTGATATTGAGGCACTTGCTAAGTGCAGGTCACTGAAATGGTTAGCCAAGAACAAAACAGCCTTTCAACTGGAAAGATATCTGACAATGGGTCTGACCCAATACCATAGAACAGCACTCACTAGAGCAAGATTTGAGCAGTTAGATTCTATGGTCAAATATGGACGATTCCACCAAGTACCATATTTTGAGAGAACATGCATTTGCGGTGCACCAGAAATAGAAGACATTGCACATGTGCTACTCAATTGTAAACTATACTCCTCAGTAAGACCTCAGTATTTACAGCCCCTACTTGACAAAATCATACACTGGGACTGTAATAAACAATTATCATATTTTCTTCAGGGTACAAATATATATGTAGTTTCTAGAACCGCTAAGTTTAGAGTTAGGGCTATTCAGATGAGAATATGTTTTATAGAACATATTGGGGTGGCATGCAAAGGAGATGAACTCACTTAAGAATATTTTATATCAGTATCTTAGATTTGTTTAATATAATCCTTTGCACGAGTTATATTCTCATGTTTTACTACTCAATTTTAGCATATCATACTGCATTTTAACTTATTATTTATTCAAATTCCCTCTATTTTAGCCAATTTTATTGTATTTTAACCAGTCACAGTTTTATGACGACCGATGTGGTCCTTTTCCTCGCTTTGATATGGTCGATTGACTAATCAAATAAAGTTGATATTGTATTGTGTAGTCCGTAAAGTATTTTAATATAGCAAATATTTTTTTAAAAAAAAATTCCCTCTTTTTCAAACTGTAAACGAAACCACACAAAATCTTAATCCGGTGACCTGTTCTCTCGGACAAGTTTCTAGAGTGTTCAAATACAAAAGTTTGCCCCTTTCTGCTGTGGCAAATCATTGACATTATACACGTGTTTGTGTGCATGTCCCTCTGCGTGTGTGTTTGTGTATTTGTACTACAAGGATCTCAAAATGTTCCCCCAATGGTAGTCATGGTGATTCCTTAGCAAGAAGAACCAAAACACGCCAACTGCGACTGAGGCTGGCAAGTAATTTCATGGAATTGTGTTTATGGTTGCATGGATTTCTTTCTCTGCGGTGTATATGTCATGGCCTTTTCATACATGCAAATTACTGTCTGATAAATAAATAGGCATGTGAGAAATTGACACATTACGTAAAAGCTGACATTACTGCTTTTTTTTTTTGGTGGAAGGGGAAAGTGAACTATCTCTAGGGATGCGTCAGATTAGTTGGAGCTTCAACTAAACTCGGAGAGTCCTCGGAGAGGGAGGCATATAAATCTAATACATAATAATATAAATCTAAATAACTTCAGAATCCATAGACAGAGAGAGAGAGAGAGAGACAGACAGACAGACAGACAGACAGACAGACAGACAGACAGACCTAGTACATTTATTTATCACACTTACTTTTATTCTATGTATGTAGTGTATAAATTTCCATCCCATATTTGTTCATCCTAGCCTCCATTTGAGCTAAATGAAGTGAACATTAGTTGTTTATTATTATTATTATTATTATTATTATTATTATTATTATTATTATTATTATTTATTGGATTTGTATGCCGCCCCTCTCCGTGGATCCGGGGCGGCTAACAACAGTGATAAAAAGTAGCATGGAACAATCCAATACTAAAACAACTAAAAAACCCTTATTTATAAAACCAAACATACATACAAACATACCATGCATAAATTGTAGAGGCCTAGGGGGAAAGAATATCTCAGTTCCCCCATGCCTGATGACAGAGGTGGGTTTTAAGGAGCTTATGAAAGGCGAGGAGGGTGGGGGCAATTCTAATCTCTGGGAGGAGTTGGTTCCAGAGGGCCGGGGCCGCCACAGAGAAGGCTCTTCCCCTAGGTCCTGCCAAACAACATTGCTTAGTTGATGGAACCTGGAGAAGGCCCACTCTGTGGGACCTAACTGGTCGCTGGGATTCGTGCGGCAGAAGGCGGTCATGGAGATAATCTGATCCAGTGCCATGAAGGGCTTTATAGGTCATAACCAACATTTTGAATTGTGACCGGAAACTGATCGGCAACCAATGCAGACTGCGGAGTGTTGGTGTGACATGGGCATATTTGGGGAAGCCCATGATTGCTCTCACAGCTGCATTCTGCATGATCTGACATTTCCGAACACTTTTCAAAGGTAGCCCCACGTAGAGAGTAGATCAAACATGAAGCTTTAAAGCATAATGAGGAATAAAATTAACCTAAGTCCCCTTTTTAAGAGTCATAGCTTTTGTCCCAACGGTGCTTTCTCAGGAGGCAATTGGACTTTCTTGTTTTTTCTTTGAAGATATTTCACTTCTTATCTAAGAAGCTTCTTCAACTCTGATAGGACAGTGAGGGATGGAAGGATTTATATTCCTTGCAGACAGCTGGTCCTTTGTATCCTTTTAGAAGGTTGTTAAACTACTTGGAGGTTTATATGACTTGTCAGGGTCAACTGAGTATTGCCCCTAGTTCCTGTAGTCTGTAGTCTGATTTTTTTTTTCTGGAAATCTATTAATACTCCCAGACCGTTCAAAGAGTCTTCATCCCAAATTGTATAGTTAATTAAAAACTAAAGGTCTTCAAAAGAAAAAAAAACCCAAGAAAATCCAGTTGCCTCCTGAAAAAGCACCTTTGGGACAACCATGACCTGGATGACTGAGAACCTCTACAGATTTTTAAGTCATAAGTTAATAACTATTAAATCATGAGTTAGATAAAGATGAATAATTGCATCAAGATCTGAGTTTGTTGTCTACGTGAGAAGTGAAGAGAACAGGAGAACCTGGTATTAATTTATATCAGAGGTCTTCAAACTTGACTACTTTAAGAATTGTGGACTTCAACTCCCAGAATTCCCCATCCAGTATAGCTTGTGGACTTCAACTCTGAGAGTTGAAAGCATAGCTAGCTGCAGAATTCTGGGAGTTGAAGTCCACAAGTCTTAAAGTTGCAGAATTTGGGGACCCCAGATTTATATATATAGCCATAATAAGGTGTTTGTGCTCTGTTTTACCAATCTGCTGAAGAGCTGCATGAAATCAATCTCAATGTAACCCAACCATCATAAGAGATCAACATTAAGATTTGGTTTTTCATTGTTTGGTTTCTGTAGGTGCACATTGAGTAATGTTTGCAAATTATTTGAAGGAACTGAAAAATGCAGCAAAATGATCTTACTCTAATTCTTCAATTAATCTGAGGAGCATTCCTTGATGCAGAAGATTAAATGGTAGGACTTGCTGAATATTAAACAAGGAACTAAGGAAACAATGCTGTCTCATTGTAACCATATATAATATATTGAGGGAGAGGAAAACAGTTGCTTTCGTTGAATAGATGCCTGAAAGGTATGGTATAAAACCAGTCTATCAATCTATCAATCAAAGAATCAAACAAATTTATTATGGAGATTTTGTAAGCATTTACAATGCAATCTCTAGTCAACTTCATTTATCTAAAAAAGACAAAGTTTTATCTAGTAGTATACATTGGAGGTGGGGAAATGCTAAACCGATGCATATTTAATGTAACATTATTTATCATTCTGAGTATAATATAACAGAAATGGCTTTATTGTATTTTGCAATTTTTATTCCAGAATAGAAAAGATCTAATATATGATAGGGATTTAACCCTAATCCTAACCCCCTATATATTCTGTTTTGCAGATGTTCACAGCAGAGTAGATAAATAATTTAAACAACTTCTTCTTCTTCTTCTTCTTCTTCTTCTTCTTCTTCTTCTTCTTCTTCTTCTTCTTCTTCTTCTTCTTCTTCCTCTTCTTCCTCTTCCTCTTCTTCCTCTTCTTCCTCTTCTTCCTCTTCTTCCTCTTCTTCCTCTTCCTTCTTCTTTCCACCTTCTCCCTTCCACCTCCTCCTTCCTCCTCCTCCTCCATTGGGTCTTTTAAGAAAGGCTGATTTCTCTCATAATTCTGTACTTTTGAAGCCCCAGTAACTACCAAACCCAAGTGACAAATGAACACAAGCTTTTCCACTGAAATGATTCTATTATTACTGAGCTTTGCAGAACACAAGTCTTCAAGACAGCAAAAGGGCATAGCTGTAACTATTCTCTTGCCAGCTTGAATAAAATGTTGCTTGATTGCCTGTATAAAATTATGTATTTATATAGGGAATAGAATACATTTCCTTTTTTCCTTACTTCTTTCATAATTCAAGGGGCAGAGGCTGTCTGAATCTGATTTTTCCCCCTCTACCAAACAGTGCTTAATTAAACAAGAGAATGTTTCTACAAATTTTAGAAACAGTCACCCATTTTATTTTATTTTATTTTAAAGAAATGAAGTAAATTCATGGAGGAGAGAGTTTAGGTTGTTAATCATAATAGCTACAAAGCAAGCTCAGCAGCTCAGGCTTGTTTTTAAATGGTGATCGCTAAGGAATAGGAATACAGTATAATCATGATCTTATTAAATGCAATTTTAATTTCTTCTGTTCCTTAACAACACAGGGTGATCTGTTTTGCACTGTAGGACTGAGAGAGAGAGGAAAAATGGGAGAGAGATGTTCTGTCGGGATCTTTGGTAGAATCCTCCCAAAAATTCACAGGTACAAATTTCAGACACACACACGTTTGAAAATTCAAAACAATGTTCTTTATAATGAAAATTCACTTAAACCAAGCCCTCTTTTGGTATAGCAAAGAGCACTCGTCTCCAAACAAACTGGAAATTTGTACAAGTCCCTTATCAGTTCTGTGATACTTAGCTTGCAGCTGTGAGGCAATTCACAGTCCTTCTTCTTTCACAAAGTGAAACACACTTTGCCCTGGTTTAGTTTCAAAGCGGGGAAAAATCAGCACACACAAAAAGTCAAAATCAGTAAAGCAGTCACGAAACACAACGATCAGATAATCCTCCACAATGACCAAACCCACAGGCTGCTCACTAATTACCACAGCCCCACCCAACCACAGGTGACCTCATTTTCTTTGATAATGATCTCTCAGTTGTTGCTGCTTATGCATCGCTCCCCGCATGCGTGGCTGTGTCATTAACTCTTGTTCCAAATCCAAAGAGGAGCTAGATAATTGATCTCCTTCTGAGCTGTCTGCCACACTCTCCTCCTCCCTGTCACTCATGTCTTCTTGGTCAGAGGAGCCTTCATCAGCAGATTCCACCGGGGGCAAAGCAGGCCTGTAGCATGTGGATGTCTCCCCCACATCTACAATCCTTGGGGCAGGAGCTGAGCCAGAGCTAACCACAACAAGAGAAAACCATGTGCATGCTGAATTTATAAGACCCCCAAATCTAATAGAACATACTTGTATTAAGGGATCACTATATTTTATACATGTTCCTATCAAAATGATCAACAAGAGGACCAAACTGTGGGTGTAGAAGAATCCAGAATACGGTCACTCTTTCTTATCTCTTAGTCTTGCCTGGGAGATTTGACTCATTATTACAGCATTTCTGAGACTGTTGTAGTTGCCCAGAGATGGAGCTCTTGCCACACAATCAGGAGGCCGTGATTTTGATCCTAAGTAGAGGCTGATAGTTCTCACTCTGGTACAGCAAGAATATATCTGCTGCAGGCAGGGGTGGGCAGCAGGCAAGACGGGGTGGAACGCAGTTCCACCGGCGGAAATGAAGATGTGTGTGCAACTCCAGTTGATTGGTGGCTGTCACTTCCTGGATTACTGATCTTGGCTCGGCTCTCCTTTTTCCCCCTGCTGCTGCTGCGTCTGCGCTCCTTGCTTTTTTCCTCTTTCCTCCTTCCTGGCCTCGGATGAGCTTCCCTCTCTCCTGCCCGTCTCCCCTCCAGCCTCACACGGCCACTTCCCACCTAAAGTACAAGCAGAAGGCATGGGTGGAAGCGGCGCTGCAGATTTATGCTTCTGGAAGCACCCGTTCACCTAGCTACCCATCCTGAGGCGGGGGGAGAGTGCGGAAAACACGAAGCAAATTGTCACCCCAGCGAGCGACACTGGTAAGGTTGTAAGTCGAGGAATTAACAGTTCATTTGATGATCGTTCAAGCCATTCCCACATGATCACATGCTCGGCAAGCCACTCCTACCCAGTCACATGACCATTAAGCCACACCCACAAAATAAGCCACACCCACAGAGTGGCAGTAAATCTTTTTGCGGGGGTGGGTTCAGTGATGGCCTTCTACCAGAATGGTAAGGTGCTATGCTCTGTTAGTGATCTTTGGGATGTGCACATACCTATACGTCCCTGACATGCGCCCACATGAGATTTTGCTTCTGCGCATGAGCAACAAGTGAAATCTTGTGTGAAAACGCTCGCGTGAGTGAGATTTCAGCAATGTTCACCAATCTTTTGCTTCTGCACATACGCAGAACCAAAATATGGGCGGAAATCACCGAAATCGTGCTCTCACGCAAGCATCTTCACACAAGATTTCGCTTCTGCTGATGTGCAGAAGCCAAATCTCATATCAACGGGTGCCCGAGCACCCGTCAGATGCACCTCCACCTGCGATGGTCTCAGAGGGTGAACCGGTAGCCCCAAAGTCGGCAGGTCTTTGCTGGTTGGGTTCTAGTAGTAAGAAATTCTTGATAGGATTCAAAGTTTGTCTGGTTATGCTGGTTTGCGATGACAACTACTGTACAGTATATAATAAATGTTTGGGGTTTTTGTTCAGCAATAAATGTGAATTCTTCTTCATTGAAAAAAATAAGACATCCCATGAAAATAAGACGTAGGACATCTTTGGGAGCAAAAATTAATATAAGACGCTGTCTTATTTTCGGGGAAACAGGGTAGGTGATTGTCCTCACTGTCAGAAAAATTCTTCTTATTTGCATGTTGAATCTCTCCTTGTTCAGTTTCCATCCATTATTCTTTGTCTGACCTTTATGTGCTTTGGAAAATAGCTTGATCCCCTCCTCTCTTTGATAGCCCCTCAAATATTGGAACAGTGCTATCATGTCTCCCGTGGTCCTTCCTTTCATAGAATAGCCATGCCCAGTTCCTGCAGCTGTTCATTTTATTTATTTATTTATTTATTTATTTATTTATTTATTTATTTGTTTGTTTGTTTGTTTGTTTGTTTGTTTGTTTGTTTGTTCGTTCGTTCGTTCGTTCGTTCGTTCGTCTGTCTGTCTGTCTGTCTGTCTGTCTGTCTGTCTGTCTGTCTGTCTATCTATCTATCTATCTATCTATCTATCTATCTATCTATCTATCTATCTATCTATCAGATTTGTATGCCGCCCCTCTCCACAGACTCGGGGCGGCTAACAGCAATAATAATACAATGTAAACAAATGTAAACAAATGTAAGCAACTCTGATATCTGGGGGGAGTTGGTTCCAAAGGGTCGGGGCCGTCACAGAGAAGGCTCTTCCCCTGGGTCCCACCAAACGACATTGTTTAGTTGACAGGACCCGGAGAAGGCCAACTCTGTGGGACCTAACTGGTCGCTGGGATTCGTGCGGCAGAAGGCGGTCCCAGAGATATTCTGGTCCGGTGCCATGAAGGGCTTTATAGGTCATAACTAACACTTTGAATTGTGACTGGAAACTGATCGGCAACCAATGCAGACTGCGGAGTGTTGGTGTGACATGGGCGTATTTAGGAAAGCCCATGATAGCTCTCGCAGCTGCATTCTGCACGATCTGAAGTTTCTGAACACTTTTCAAAGGTAGCCCCATGTAGAGAGCATTACAGTAGTCGAGCCTCGAGGTGATGAGGGCATGAGTGACTGTGAGCAGTGACTCCCGGTCCAAATAGGGCTGCAACTGGTGCACCAGGCGAACCTGGGCAAACGCGCCCCTCGCCACAGCTGAAAGATGTTTCTCTAATGTGAGCTCCAGTCTCCTAATCATCCTGGTTGCTCTTCTCTGCACTCTTTCTAGAGTCTCAACGTCTAAAGTTGTGGGTTTCAAGAAGAGACTGGGCAGCTTTGTGCCTGAAATGGTATAGGTCATGCGGAAGGTTGGATTAAATAATCTCCGAGGTCCCTTCCAATTCTGTTATTCTGTTAACGCTGTTCAACCCAGTATTGAGTTTCTGTGAAGGAAAGAGGCATTCCACTTGCAAACAAGTTGTGAGCTGTGTCACATTAATTTCTTTTTCATGAGATTGTTCTGACATTTTGTCCGCCCAGGCAAATCTTGATTGTCTTGAATAGCTGCTCTTGATGGATTGTGGCAATACAGATCAACATCCCATAGTTTCTTCTGGCACTTCAATTTTTTCATTTGCCATTGCTGTAAACGCTGTTATTTCAATGAAGGAATCGTATTTTTCCTGGTAACGCTTAAACAGAGTTATAAGCTATTTGTTTTAGCTATTCTATTCTCCCTTGTCCATCCATCAAGAGGAGGAAAAGAGTTGGGAAACTCTTCGCCAAAAATAAATAGTTTGGGCCTCAAACTAGATAACTTCGAGCCAGTGAGAACCAAACTGTGCTCAGCTGATCGACAGCAGCTAATTGTAACTATCCATTAAAATACTATTTGTTGATGTTACGTACATCATAATTTATTGTTGCAATAATTCTGAGAGTTTGGTACAGGCCAAAATATCAGCACATGAATATTTTAAAGGCACCCATTAGTATTAAAGTAATATTTAATATTAAAATGATAGTAATTCAATAGTCATATAAAATTTATAGACAAAGCGCTATTAAACATTTTCTAGCTTACATGCATTGTATTTAGAAAATAGACTTCTCTTGTGGTGTGATTTACAGAATAACCGAATATGCTAAAGAACCTGGACAGATGTTGTACAGCTTGGTTTTGGTACTATTGGGACCTAAGTCTAATGTAACCTCCTGCGAGTAACCAGAGCAATCTGTTGGGTCCCGTCAGCAGAGCTGAGCTGGCAGCAGATTCGGACAGTGAGGAGATTGGGAAGGAAGATGGGCCAATCCTTGAGTCTGGGGAGAGCTCAGACGAGAGCTCTGCAACGGAGGCAGAGAAGGGGCCGAGGCTGTCTGGCAGTTACCAGCTGCCTCTGGAATCAGACATTTTATTTTATTTATTTTATTTTTTTATTTTGTCCAATACACAATACATATAGAAGAGAATAGACATGAGGTAATATATATAAAGAAAAATATAAAATACAGGAGAAGATATATGAAAGGAAGAAAATATATATGATATATGAGATAAAGGAAAGACAAATGGACAGGGGACGAAAGGCACACTAGTGCACTTATGTATGCCCCTTACTGACCTCTAAGGAACCTGGAGAGGTCAATCGTGGATAGTCTAAGGGAGAAATGTTGGGGGTTAAGGGTTGACACTATTGAGTCTGGTAATGAGTTCCATGCTTCGACAACTCGATTGTTAAAGTCATATATTTACAGTCAAGTTTGGAGCGGTTCGTATTAAATTTGAATCTGTTGCGTTCTCTTGTGTTGTTGCGGTTGAAGCTGAAGTAGTCGTTGACCAGAAGGACGTTGCAGCATATGATCTTGTGGGCAATACTTAAATCGTGTTTTAGGCGCCGTAGTTCTAAGCTTTCTAGACCCAGGATTGTTAGTCTATTTTCATAGGGTATTCACTGAAGGAATCATATTTTTCCTGGTAACACTTAAACAGAGTTAAAAGCTATTTTGTTTAGCTATTCTATTCTCCCTTGTCCATCCATCAAGAGGAGAAAAAGAGTTGGGAAACTCTTTGCCAAAAATAAATAGTTTGGGCCTCAAACTAGATAACTTCATCATCAGCAAGGTAGATGAACATCTGGAATCTGTTCACAGTGTGACAAAGGGAACAGCTAAGGAACAAGGGTCAATTTGGGAGTAAGACCACAGGTAAATGATGAACGGCCCCTCCCATAGGAAATAAAAGCGAGGCGAAAGGGGAGTGGGCTTTTGCAGGAAACAATTCATTCATTCAGTTAGTTCAATTCATGAACGTGAAGATCTGTTCCTGACTTCTTGCAAGTACAGTGTTCCCTCGAGTTTCGCGGGGGATGCGTTCCGAGACCGCCCGCAAAAGTCGAATTTCTGTGAAGTAGAGATGTGGAAGTAAATACACCATTTTTGACTATGGACAGTATCAGAAGCCATCCCCTAACACTTTAAACCCCTAAATTACCATTTCCCATTCCCTTACCAACCATTTACTCACCATTATTACTGGTACTCACCATTGAACAAGATACTTAGTGATCCTGATATTTATAAACATAATTATTTATTAACAATAATTATTTTTTGTTATTTATTTGCAAAAAATATTAGTTTGGTGATGATGTATGACATCATCAGGTGGGGAAAACCGTGGTATAGAAAAAAACCGAAGTATTTTTTAATTAATATTTTTTGAAAAACCGTGGTATAGGCTATTTGCGAAGTTCGAACCCGCGAAAATCGAGGCAACACTGTAATTGTTGCTACTGAGTGGCATGTGGAAGATATCGGCCTGACAACTTTCCAAGCCTGATAAAAGTTTGTAATTGTGAAAATTGATTAAAGATGGTTTTCTGGGACTTTTCTGGAGAGGAATTCCCTTCAACCTAAATAAAAGAGGTTTTTATCAGGATGAGGAGTCTGCTTTGTAATTTGGGAAAGCCTAGGTCAGAACACAATCCAGCTTGTGCAGAATAGAGGTGGAGACCTGCTAATAAATTTATCAGAAAAAGGTAAGACCAATTCCGTGAGGTAGAAAACTGTTTTTAATCCAATAATTCACTGTACTAAGCCGCCATAGAGTTTAACCTTTGTGTACCAAAATTGAGCCACTTTGTGGAACCTGAAATATATTTCTCCAAAATTTAAAGGTTGGCGATCCATCAATAAAGAATTTGTAAATCACTTGCTGAAATATTGATCTGTTTTGTCCTGCCTATATTAAATAAAAAGTATCATCTCAGTTGAATATGTGTTGTGGTTGGCTCTGGCCAAGCTCCTGCCACAGGGAATGGGGAGGTGGATGCAGGGGAAACTTCAACATGTCATAGGCCTCTTTTATTGCCGACAGAGTCAGTTCAGAGTTTAGTTTCCTCGGACAAAGAAGAAGGTGGGAGTGACTTGGCAGAGGGGGGCTTGGCACACAGCCCAGGCAGTCACTCTCCCTTATCTTTCATTGATTCAGATGAAGACGTTTTGGATCCACGCAAGCGCAGAATTATGCGCAGAAGAGACCAAGTAAGGACATATTACAGGAGATAAGAGCGGCCACCTGTGTTTGGGTGGGGCTCCAGTAATTAGGGCTGCTGCTATAAATAGCAGCATGTGGGTTTGGCCGTTGTGGAAGAGTATCTGATCGCAGTTCATCAGGAATCCTGGGTTGCTGGTTTCTGGACTTGTGTGTGTGTCTCACTTTGTTGGAAGAAGAAGGGGTGTGAAGTTTCTTCACAGCTGCTAGCTAAGTACTTAATGACTGCTTAAGGTTAATTGTACAGGCTACCCGGTTGTTTTGGGACGAGTGCTCTTTGCAATACAAAAAGAGTGCTTAGTTTTTTTGAATTTTGGGATAAAGAATATTGATTTGAATTTTCAAACATATGTGTGTCTGAAATTTGTACCCTTGAATTTTCGGGAGGCTCCTACCAGAGAGCCTGGCAGAACAGATATGATTGCCTTTGGGTTTTGGAGGACATTGGTTGTATTCGTATCATTGTTAACATAACTTTTATGAAATTGGTCGCCAGCAATTTTGTTTATTCATGAAGCTGCGGATTTACAAGCTGGTAACATTTGAAAACAGTGTTTATATAAAGCTTTATGGAATATGGTGTTTATATAAAGCTAAGTACTAATGAAGGTGATTTCTACTTGATGTGATTTTAATGACAGACTTGAATTTAATTATGTTTAATTGACAGTAGTAATCTGCTTCACTTATATGCCTCTCTGCAAGTAGGTATGGTTATATTTTTCCTCTTCCTTTCTACAGTAATGGTGTATACACATTTTAATATTTTCTTTATGGAGGGGGAAGTATTTTCTCCACAATTTAACACAAAATCCAATGAACGTATTTATTTCAATCCTGGAAGTAAATACATAAAAATAATACAAGTGCAAATAATACAATTACAAATTCAGATACAAATACAAATTCAGATGCAAACACAAATAATACATCATTTTAGCTTCTGTCTATCCACTACAGTATAAAGATTTCTTCCACATTTTTTTTATGGTTTTGAGCTTTCTTTTGCCATTAAGCCCATAATATATGCTGATATCATGGACCCATCTTATTTTAGGTCTTTTTCATGGACGCTTCTTATCACGTGGGATCAATTCTATGACTGCCTTGGTCCACTTACTATCACTTCTTCCTTCTATATGACCAGGCTATTTCCATTTCATTTCTTTTACTCTCTTAATGATATTGTATATTTTTGTTTGTTTTCTAATCCATGTGCAGGTCTTTCTATCTTGTTTTGTGATGCCGAGCATGTATCTTTCCATGGCTCTTTACACCACTTGTAGGTTTTGTATCACTTGTGAGGTTAGTGTTCTTTTTTTGTGCATGAGGTTAGGAAAATAAATAAATAAATAAATAATGATGATGATGATGATGATAACAACAACAATAACAACAACAACAACAACAACAATGGAAAGATGTACTATAGCTTAAAGGAACGTTTAAAAAGTGAAGAAAGGAATAGAGTCAATGATAACAATCAGAAAAAAAGCATTTAAATTTTCCTTGCAGAGAAATATTACTAAGAATTGACTGTTACTGTTCAATAAATTATTTAATGAATGTGTGGTTATAAGTCAAGTGGTGGAAGAAGAAAAGAAGGAAGGAAGGAAGGAAGGAAAGAAGGAAGGAAGGAAAGAAAGAAAGAATAAGTAAGTAAGTAAGAAAGAAAGAAAGAAAGAAAGAAAGCGTAAGTAAGTAAGTAAGTAAGTAAGTAAGAAAGAAAGAAAGAAAGAAAGAAAGAAAGAAAGAAAAAGTAAGTAAGTAAGAAGAAAGAAAGAAAGAAAGAAAGAAATAGAAGATAGGAAGGAAGGAAGGAGGGTGGGTAAAAGAAAAAAAAGAAAAAAAGAAGATAGGAAGGAAGGAAGGAGGGAGGGTGGGAGGGAGGGAGAGAGAGAGAAAGAAAGAAAGAAAGAAAGAAAGAGAAGATAGGAAGAAAGGAAGGTAGGAAGGAAGGAGGGAAAGAGAGAGAGAAAGAAAGAAAGAAAGAAAGAAAGAAAGAAAGGGAGGAGGAGCAGGACCAGGAGCAGGTGGTAGAGGAACTTGCTAATGATTAGCATCTGCAGTGTTTCTGGTAGGCAGAAAAGTCACTGGTCATTGTATTCCCCAAGAGATACATTATGTTTCTGTAATAGTAAGTGTTTTTAAATTACCCTCTATATTCCAATTACATATAACACTTTTATGAACATTTATGCCCTCTCTTTTGGCTGATGCATTTCTTCTTTTCTGATTATGTTCAAAGTCTGTGGAAGCGTTAACAAACTTGGTTTCCTGACCTCTTTTTAATGGCTCATTACAAATTTACACAGAGCAATGGGCATCTTCTTTGTTTACCGATGAAAGTTCCATATTCAACCACCAATAAATTATAAAATGATTTTATTTTTGCACTATGCTCCTTGAATCCATTAAGGAGATCTAATTTCATAAGCAGCATAATGTCCTCTACCTGTTTATGTTAAACAACTAAGGTTGATTTGATGTTATTTTCAATGTTCTGAACATTAAGTCTTCTTTTTTTAGGGTAGTTTTTTTAGAAGACACTTATCCCAAAGTCAGCCAATCTTTTTAATTCTCATAAGAAACATCATTTTTTCCCATCAGTTGGGAGTCACATTATTATATTTATTTCCTATGACAAACCCAAACTTTTCCATTATTGTTGTTATTTTTTATTATTAACTTTTTGTGAAATCAAAATAAAATTGCTCTCTGAAATTAAAACCATAAATTGAATGTAAAATGGACAAATCTACAGTATCACTCAGCTAGCAAATATTTCCTCCACCACTGGTGGTTTTTAAGAAGAGACTGGACAACCATGTATCTGAAGTAGTATAGTGTTGTGGTTGGCTCTGGCCCAGCTCCTGCCCCAGGGAATGTGGAGGTGGATGCAGGGGAAACTTTAACATGTCATAGGTCTGTTTTATTGTGGACAAAGTCAGGTAGTGCAGTTTCCTCGGACAAAGAAGAAGGTAGGAGTGACTTGGAAGAGGGGGGCTTGGCACACAGCCCAGGAAGTCAATCTCCATTATCTTTGGTCAATTCAGATGCGGAAGTCTTGGACCCACGCAGGCGCAGAGTTATGCATAGAAGAGACCAATTGAGGACATATTACAGGAGATAAGAGAGGCCACCTGTGTTTGGGTGGGGCTCCAGTAATTAGTGTTGCTGATATAAATAGCAGCATGTGGATTTGACCGTTGTGGAAGATTATCTGATCGTTGTTCTTCAGGACTGCCTTGCTGTTTCCGGACTTTGTTTGTTGATTTTTCACGACTTTGAAACCAAAGCAGAGCAAAGTGTGTGTGTGTTTCACTTCGTGGAAGAAGAAGGGCTGTGACGTTTCTTCACAACTGCAAGCTAAGTACTTAAGGACTGATTAAGGGAATTGTACCCATTACCAGGTTGTTTTGGGATGAGTGCTCTTTGCAATACAAAAAGAGTGCTTAGTTTATTTTGAATTATTGTGAATTTTGTTTTGAATTTTCAAACGTGTGTGTGTCTGAAATTTGTACCCTTGAATTTTCGGGAGGCTCCTACCAGAGAGCCCGGCAGAACATATAGGGTCTCCTGCTTGAGTAGAGGGTTAGACTAGAAGACCTCCAAGGTCTTTTCCAATTCTGTTAGTTTGTTATTTCCCTGGAAAATAGAAATTGGATCACTAGAACCTTGTAACATCAGAAATGAAAAAACAAAACGATCGGTTCAACTTCTGTTTTACACCATTGGGTGTTGTGATTCCGTCTGAGGCCCCTCAGGGAACGGCTGATCCTCTGCCGGCTTCCTGCTCAGAGGGGGAGGATGAGGAACAGGAGGTTCAGGCAGACGGGGAGGAGGAATCTCAGGCTGAGGGAGAGGGAGGACAGCCAGAGTCCCCCGAGGGGGAGCTCTCCCCAGCAAGCAGCCTGGATTCCTTAGATGAAAATGCACAAGCAATCATCGATCTCCAGCAGAGAAGAGCCACACAACGAAGGGGACAATTAGCCAGGTACTTTCAGCACTAAAGAGGCAACAGCTGGGTTTGGGTGTGGTGCTCTCTGGAAAGGCTGAAAAGGCAGACCCACCCTTCCTGGCTTGTGGAGTATTATCTTTGGGAGTCCTGGGACCTGGCTGTGATCTTTGGAGTCTTGGAATTCTGGTTTGTGACTTTGAATACTGAAACTTTTGGGGAAAAGGTGTGGGTCTTATTCTCTACAGTGGTGGGTGTGCCAGTAAGAAGTCTGCTGTATTGTCTGGCCATCAGGACTCTGCTGTGAAGTCTCATAGCCTGCCTGTTGGGAAGAACAGGTTTTTCTCTGTGTTTATTTTTCAAACTATAAAGTGCCTTTGTTTGTACCAGCGTGTCTGGCTGTTTTTTCCAGTTGGTGTTGAAGTCTGGGGGCACCCAGACAGAACATTGGGGCAGGGATGGGAAAGCATAAATATGTAATCCAACCTTTTGCAGACCATGGAAAAGCAATTAACAAATGCAAACATTTGTAAAGTGTATATTTGTGATTTCAATATTATTTCTAGGGGTTTGTTTTCCTTTATCAAATGAATACACCATTCTTATTTGCAGAGTACAGCTGCTCAAACAAAGGAATAAGAATCCAGCTCTTAATACTTTTAAAGCTGTAGTTTACACTCCTGCCAAATGAGCAATTTAAAGTACTATTTTCAGTTAATTCCATGCATTTCAACAAACATGTCTATTTAGCTAATTTAGTTAAGAGTGTTATCGTCCCAATTCATAAGAATAATAGTTTTCTCTATGGGTTTCATTCTGGATAATTTTGCTTAGTTTATTGAAAACATTTTTTTTAAAAAAAATCTTGCATTTCCTCCAAAAGACGTTAAGGAAGCTGACAATAGTCAATTAAATCTCCTCATTTTCTGAGTAAAAAGAACAGATATTTTTTAAAAGGGAAAAAAGAGCTCAGCTGCAGATTAAAATGGAGGAGAGGTATAGCTTCATAGTATTTTTTTTTTACCATTAACCACCACTTTAAATTTTAAATTTTACATTTAAAAAAGTAATTATTCTATTAATTGCCTTAGGAATGTTTTATATTGTATTTTTTATCAGAATGTTGTGAGCCACCCCAAGTCCACAGAGAGGAGCGGCATTTGTATTTGTATTTATTAGATTTGTATGCCGCCCCTCTCCGAAGACTCGGGGCGGCTAACAACAATAAAAAAGACAATGTGAACAAATCTAATATTAAAAATAATCTAAAAAACCCCAATTTAAACAACCAATCATACATACAAGCATGCCATGTATAAATTCTATAGGCCTAGGGGGAAGGGAAAATTTCAATTCCCCCATGCCTGACGACAGAGGTGGGTTTTAAGGAGCTTGCAAAAGGCAAGGAGGGTGGGGGCAATTCTGATATCTGGGGGGAGCTGGTTCCAGAGGGCCGGGGCCACTACAGAGAAGGCTCTTCCCCTGGGTCCCGCCAAACGACATTGTTTAGTTGACGGGACCCGGAGAAGACCCACTCTTTGGGACCTAACTGGTTGCTGGGATTCGTGCGGCAGCAGGCGGTCTCGGAGATATTCTGGTCTGATGCCATGAAGGGCTTTATAGGTCATAACCAACACTTTGAATTGTGACCAGAAACTGATCGGCAACCAATGCAGACTGCGGAGTGTTGATGTGACATGGGCATATTTGGGGAAGCCCATGATTGCTCTCGCAGCTGCATTCTGCACGATCTGAAGTTTCCGAACACTTTTCAAAGGTAGCCCCATGTAGAGAGCATTACAGTAGTCGAGCCTCGAGGTGATGAGGGCATGAGTAGGTAGGTAGGTAGATAGATAGATAGATAGATAGATAGATAGATAGATAGATAGATAGATAGATAGATAAGATAGATAGATAGATAGATAGATAGATAGATAGATAGATAGATGATAGATAGATAGATAGATAGATAGATAGATAGATAGATAGATAGATAGATAGATAGATAGATAGATAGATATAGATATAGATATATAGATATATAGATATATAGATATATAGATATATAGATATATAGATATATAGATATATAGATAGATATATAATATAATATATATTCTCTCCTTATCTCTTATATCATATATATTCTCTCCCTCCCATCTACTTCTCTTCTTTTTACTTTCTATCGTTTTATATATTACTTAATGTCTTTTCTCTTCTATATGTATTGTAAATAAAAATAAACTCTTATATCTGGGGGGAGCTGGTTCCAGAGGGTCGGGGCCACCACAGAGAAGGCTCTTCTCCTGGGTCCTGCCAAACGACATTGCTTAGTTGACAGGACCCAGAGAAGGCCAACTCTGCGGGACCTAACTGGTCGCTGGGATTCGTGCGGCAGAAGGCGGTCTTGGAGATATTCTGGTCTTATGCCATGTAGGGCTTTATAGGTCATAACCAACACTTTGAATTGTGACCGGAAACTGATCGGCAACCAATGCAGACTGCGGAGTGTTGGAGTAACATGGGAATATTTGGAAAAGCCCATAATTGCTCTCGCAGCTGCATTCTGCATGATCTGAAGTTTCCGAACACTTTGGCATATAAGTCCAATAAATAAATAAATAAATAAATTTCAGATAAATTTCAGCCTCTTTTTGAAAGCCCCCAGTGATGAAGGCAAGCTGCTCCATTGGTTGATTGCTCTCACTATTAGGGGATTCCTCCTTTGTTCTAGGTTGATTCTCTCCCTGGTTAGTTTCCATCCGTTGTTTCTAGTCTTTCCTTTTGGTGCTTTGGAGACTAAGTTGACACCACCACCCATGAGGAGTAGTAGGAGCTTTATTTGTTCATCCATCCATCCATCCATCCATCCATCCATCCATTTATTTATTAGTTTTGTATGACGCCCCTCTCTGCAGACTCAGGACAGCTAACAACAGTAAAAAGACAATACGAACAAATCTAATATTAAAAGTAATGTAAAAAACCCCAATTTAAGAAACCAATCATACAGAGCTGCTCAAATATTGGGATATTTCTATCAGGTCTCCCCTAGTCCTTCTTTTCATTAGGCTAGACATACCCAATTCCTGTAACTCAATTACTGTAACTACCTGTCAATAACTACTTCAGCTTCAACCACAATAATACCCAGGAAAACAATAGACACAAACTCAAGATAAACCGCTCCAAACTCAAGCAACAATGACTGGAATGCACTACCTTGCCCTGTTGTTACATCCTCAAACCCTCATAACTAACCTTAAACTATCTGCCATGGACCTCACCCTATTCCCAAGTGGTCGGTAAGGGTGCATGCATAAGTGCACCAGCATGTCTACTGTTCCTGTCCTATTGTCCCCATGTTTATACTTGTATCTATTTATACTTATACCTGTTATTTCATTTATGTTTGACAAATTAAAATAGATAGATAGATAGATAAAAATAGATAGATAGATAGATAGATAGATAGATAGATAGATAAAAATAGATAGATAGATAGATGGATAGATTAGATAAATAGATAGATAGATTGATTGATAAAAATAGATAGATAGATAGATAAAAATAGATAGATAGATAGATAGATAGATAGATAGATAGATAAAAATAGATAGATAGATAGATAGATAGATAGATAGATAGATAGATAGATAGATAGATAGATAGATAGATAGTGTTATGCCCCCCAGTGAGTTTGGAGTGCAGTTCAGACACACACACACCGTTACAGTAGAAAAGAAAGTAAGTTTATCCAAACAGTTTTTGTGAGCACACACTCTGAAAAGAGCCAAATTTTTCTCACCCAGAAAGAGTCCTTGAATGCGGCAAAAGGCAAAACAAACAAGCAGATGGGGCAGCTGTGAAACTTTCACAGCCACCCACGTCAATGAGCCCACAAGAGTTATTTAACTGTGAAGTGTCCAAAAGTCAGTAGAAATCCTGGAATAATTCAAACAGTACCAATGGTCTTTTTCAAATGGATAAATGCCCACACGCTCACCTTCCAACACCCATAATTTATCCCCAAACACATTAACCTAATTGCCTCTGAAACAGGAGTTCTCCCTTATCTTCGGCGACGCCTGCACAGCTGGTCCCTTCTTGCCATGAGCCTGCACACGCGAGCATCCACAAGTGGATCCTCCTCTGAGTCTGACATCTCACTAATTGGAGCACTGAGTGATGGGCTGGCTGTACCTATCTCTCTGTCTGATTCCTCTCCCCCACTGTCTGTCCTTGGCTGTGAATCAACTTCACTATCAGAGTATGCTGACAATAAAACAAGATAGATAGATAGATAGATAGGTAGGTAGGTAGGTAGGTAGGTAGGTAGGTAGGTAGGTAGGTAGGTAGGTCGGTCGGTCGGTCGGTCGATCGATAGATAGATAGATAGATAGATAGATAGATAGATAGATAGATAGAGAATCTTCATATATTTTATCCTCCAGCCCCTAATCATTCTTGTTGCTCTTTATTCTTTCATTTCAGAATGATGACAACATTTTCATGTCCTGGTTATTCTTACCAAACCTTTAGCTGGATAATTTTAACTGCGTTGTGACAGTTACTTCAACCGTTGTGAAAAACATCAGACTGAAGTAAGACTTTCAGGTCTGAAGTTCAGGCAATATTTGGATGTTCAACGTCTGACCCAACTGTTGCAACAGATGGAGCTTGATTTCTTAAACATCTGGCATTTGACATTCTGAAAGGGCAGAAAATGGTTATTTTTCTGGCTTGCTATTAAATGGTGGGGGAAAGGTAGTTGTGAGTGCACTGCTCTATGGTCAAACTAATGATATTTTGGGAAAGGGTATGTGTTGTTTTTCCCATTTGGGTAGCAAATGAAGTTCAGACAACGTGTCAACCCAAGATCTCCAGGGACTGAAAAGAAGGAATTAATCTAATGACTAGCTATTAATGACCTGTTTTTAATTCCCAGAACTCCTTGTTAGTGATACATACTTAGTTCAAAGTGCTGGCTGTGACATTTCAACATTTAAATGGCTGTAGATTAGACCCTTGATGGGATTGTGTTTTCCCAAATGTTCCTGACAACTATGATGTCAGGTTGGAAAGACCCTTTTTCTCAAATTTACATCAGACATTAGCTGCTGTCTTCCGGGAACCAATTAATTAATTACTGAGATAGTCCAAGTCAAGCAAAATTGACAAATCCCATCTTGTTTTGATCTAGCCAACCTCCATGTTTTGTCTCTTCTTGTGACAACGTTGCAGACTCTCATAAAATTTCAGGGAAGAATTTTACTATTAGCATATGTTGAGGTTTCAACTATAGAGTCACGTGAGATATTTATATAATCTTTTTCAGACCACATCAGGAATACTAAATACAGTTTTGGTCACCATACTACAAAAAAGTTTCTGTGACTTTGGAAAAAGTTCAGAAAAGAGCAAGTACAGTGGTACCTCTATCTACAAATACCTCTAATTATGAACTTTTCCAGATAAGAACCAGGTGTTCAAGATTTTTTTGCCTCTTCTCAAGAACCATTTTCTACTTACAAATCCAAGCCTACGAAACTGTAACCAGAAAAGGCAGAAAGAAGCCTCTGTGGGGCCTCTCTAGGAATCTTCTGGGAAGAAAAAGGGCCTCCACCCTCCCTGTGGTTTTCCCATTCGCACACATTATTTGCTTTTATATTTATTCCTATGGGGAAAAATGCTTCTTCTTACAAACCTTTTTACTTAAGAACCTGGTCATGGAATGAATTAAGTTCATAAGTAGAGGTACCAGTGTAATATGGTTAAGGAACCTGCAGACTAAAACATATGAAAAACGATTGCAGGAATTGGATATGGCTAGTCTAGAAAAAAGAAGGACATGGGGTGACATGATAATAGTATTCCAGTATTTTGGGGGGCTGCCAAAAGAAAAGGGGGGTCAAGCACCTTAAGGCAGGACAAGAAATAATGGATGGAAACTGTTCTGTTGGGCTCTCTGATAGGAGCCTCCCAAAAATTCAAGGATATAAATTTCAGACACACACACATTTGAAAATTCAAAACAATGTTCTTTATCACAAAAGTCAAAATAAACTAAGCACTCTTTTTGTATTGAAAAGAGCACTCTTTCCAAAACAACCAGATAATCTGTACAATTTCCCTTAAGCAGTCATTAAGTACTTAGCCAGCAGCTGTGGAGAAACTTCACACCCCTTCTTCCAACGAAGGGAGACACACACACACATTGCTCTGCTTTGGTTTCAAAGGCGTGAAAAAGCAACAAAATCCAGCACACAAGATTCCTGACGAAA
The DNA here is from genome assembly GCF_031021105.1 of Erythrolamprus reginae. Lineage (NCBI taxonomy): Eukaryota > Metazoa > Chordata > Lepidosauria > Squamata > Dipsadidae > Erythrolamprus > Erythrolamprus reginae. The sequence goes on along the minus strand of NC_091953.1, from coordinate 131,145,755 downwards.
CTGCAACAGATATCCTTCCACAATGGCCAAACCCACATGCTACTATTTATAACAGCAGCCCTAATTACTGGAGCCCCACCCAAACACAGGTGGCCTCCCTTATTTCCTGTAATATGTTCTTACTTGGTCTCTTCTACGGATAATTCTGCACTTGCATGGGTCCAAAATGTCATGATCTGAAGCTATAGAAGATAAGGAAGATTGACTGCCTTGGCTGTGTGCCAAGCCTTCCTCTGCCGAGTCACTCCCACCTTCTTCTTCACCCAAGGAAACTAAACTCTGATCTGATTCTGTTGGCAATAACACAGGCCTGTGACATGTTGAATTTTCCTCTGCATCCACCTTCCCATTCCCTGGGGCAGGAGCTGGGCCAG
>NC_091953.1:131117881-131142881 GCF_031021105.1 Erythrolamprus reginae | reverse complement strand
TATACAGAAATTAAGACACCAGATATTTGGATTAGTGTGTTTACCATCCCTCACACTTAATAATTGAGGTCATTGGGATTATAAACTTTAATGTGTCAAATTGAATTCACTAGCAACACATTCCAAATCCCTTAATTATCAGCTTGGGGGCCTGTGGATTAACAAGAATTTGGCAAAAGCAAATAGATATGCTGGGGGTTTTTTTGTGTGTGATATTTTCTTAGACTCATTAGTGCAAACACATAGTTGAAACCAGATAGGATTCATTCTGTTTGCATTTTTCATGAGATAAGGAAAACAATTATAAGAAAATGCTATACTATTGTATACAATAATATATTTGTAAATCATTTTTTTATCCAGTTATGTAAAAGCATCATGCTAAAGCACAATGTCGTTTGGCGGGACCCAGGGGAAGAGCCTTCTCTGTGGCGGCCCCGGCCCTCTGGAACCAACTCCCCCTGGAGATTAGAATTGCCCCCAGCCTCCTTGCCTTTCGTAAACTCCTTAAAACCCACCTCTGTCGTCAAGCGTGGGGGAACTGAGACGTCTCCCCCTGCCTATGTAATCCTAGTGCATGATATGACTGTATGTATGTTTTTTATATTGGGGTTCCTTGCTTTTAGATTTTTAAATGTATAATTGTTATCTTAGATTTTAATTATTAGATTTGTCTGTATATATTGTTTTTGTCACTGTTGTGAGCCGCCCCAAGTCTGCGGAGAGGGGCGGCATACAAATCTAATAAATAATAATAATAATAATAATAATAATAATAATAATAATAATAATAATAATAATAATATTTTCCTACATAAATAGGGTATTTCCAGTCAGATTCCTGTTGTGGCTGGCTCTGGCCCAGCTCCTGCCCCAGAGAATGTGGAGGTGGAGGCAGGGGAAACGTCAACATGTCCTAGGCCTGTTTTGTTGCCGGCAGAGTCAGGGAGTGCAGTTTCCTCGGACGAAGAAGAAGGTCGGGGTGACTTGGAAGAGGGGGGCTTGGCACACAGCCCAGGAAGCCAATCTCCATTATCTTCTGTCGATTCGGATGATGAAGTGTTAGACCCACGCAGGCGCAGACTTATTCATCGAAGAGACCAATTGAGGAAATATTAAAGGAGATAAGAGAGGCCACCTGTGTTTGGGTGGGGCTCCAGTAATTAGAGCGGCTGCTATAAATAGCAGCGTGCTAGTTTGGCCGTTGTGGAAGATTATCTGATCGCAGTTATTCAGGATCGTGCCTCGCTGTGTCTGAACTTTGTTTGTGGATTTTTCACGCCTTTGACACCAAAGCAGAGTAAAGTGTGTGTGTGTTTCACTTTGTGGGAAGAAGGAGGGCTGTGACGTTTCTTCACAGCTACTAGCTAAGTACTTAAGGACTGATTAAGGGACTTGTACAGCCGACAAGGTTGTTTTTGGGAAGAGTGTTCTTTGCAATACAAAAAGGGTGCTTTGTTTCTTTTGAATTTTGTGATAAAGGACATTGTTTTGAATTTTCAAATGTGTGTGTGTCCGAAATTTGTACCTGTGAATTTTCAGGAGGCTTCTACCAGAGAGCCCGGCAGAACAATTCCTTATATTTATTTAGTTTGCTTTATATCAAGTGTAGTTCACCTGAGGCAAAATGTGATAGTAATCCGGGGATATTCTGTCGGGCTCTCTCGTAGAATCCTCCCAAAAATTCACAAGTACAAATTTCACACACACACACATGTTTGAAAATTCAAAACAATGTTCTTTATAATGAAAATTCACTTAAACTAAGCCCTCTTTTGGTATAGCAAAGAGCACTCATCTCCAAACAAACTGCAGCTGTGAGGCAATTCACAGTCCTTCTTCTTTCACAAAGTGAAACACACTTTGCTCTGGTTTAGTTTTAAAGCAGGGAAAAATCAGCACACAAAAAGTCAAAGTCAGTAAAGCAGTCAGTAAAGCAGTCACGAAACACAACGATCAGATAATCCTCCACAATGGCCAAACCCAGAGGCTGCTCTTTATAGCAGCCTCACTAATGACCACAGCCCCACCCAACCACAGGTGGCCTCATTTTCTTTGATAATAATCTCTCAGTTGTTGTTGCCTATGCATCGCTGTCCGCATACGTGGCTGTATCATTAACTCTTGTTCCGAATCCAAGGAGGAGCTAGATAATTGATCTCCTTCTGAGCTGTCTGCCACACTCTCCTCCTCCATGTCACTCATGTCTTCTTGGTCAGAGGAGCCTTCATCAGCAGATTCCACCGGGGGCAAAACAGGCCTGCAGGATGTGGATGTCTCCCCCCTTGGGGCAGGAGCAGGGCCAGAGCTAACCACAACAGGGGATATGAGTGAAATCTTTTGATAAATGTTCATCTTGTCATAAATATTTTAGATTCTTTAGGCAGAACATGCCACCATTACTCTAAAGCAGTGTTTCCCAACCTTGGCGACTTGAAGATATCTGGACTTCAACTCCCAGAATTCCCCAGCCAGCATTCGCTGGCTGGGGAATTCTGGGAGTTGAAGTCGAGATATCTTCAAGTGGCCAAGGTTGGGAAACACTGTTGTAAAGCACATGAAGTGGCTATCAGGACAAATTGAGGAGGAATTCTATACGTGCTAAAAGAAATCATAGAGTAGAATTCAACATGTTTATGTGAAACTGTTATTTGAGCTCTTTTGATTTATTTTGAGGACGGAGGGAAAGAAAGATAATTAAAAGATTTTTCTGCAGAAAGAGCTGTATCCTTGTTTCTTTGTTGACAGTGCTGGTTTGTTTATCAACTTTCAGGGCTGTTGACCATATAATTAATCTGCATCAACGTCTTTCATAAAAAATGGGAGACCTCACAGGTTGTCATGGTATGTGAAAATGACTTTGGGAAAGTGTTGCACCCAATAGATGGGTCAAATAAAAGACAAATTAGACCATAGCTAATTTGGTTGCTATGTCATTTTATGTCTACCTATTGCTTAATATTAAGTTCTCAACTTGGTCATTCAATTTTTTTTCTTTTCAGTCTTGCAAACGACCGTGCAGTTTCAATTAGCGTTAGAGAAATAATTGAATAATGTGTGTTGGATGCACTCTCATGCTCCCTTTCTCACGAGTAAATCACATTGAGGACAATAAAACCTATTTTATTGGATTTACCTATCACTTCAAAAAGATGAATTACCTACCTCTGTCACTGAGATCTTTTTGAACAATGCATGGCCCAAAACATTTTCCACAGAAATGTTATATTTACACAGAAGAAATAAAGCTTCACATAATCGAATTAGACAAACAAACAGAACAAATCATAAGTTTTCATAAAGTTGAGGTTATCATAAAGATAATTCAATCCAAGCCACCACCATACAAGTGTAGAGCAATTGTAATATTAACTGGGAAATTTCATCTAGATACTAGATTTGATCTGAAATCAGATGCAGACTTTCATATAAACTTCTAGATCAGGTGACATCAGTGGTAAAAGCCCATCAGTTGAAATGCCTTTTTTTCCTCCTTCAAATTCATTCACTTTTCAAATTCTTTGAACAAACAAATAACCATAAAAGAGGAAACTTCAAGCAGTGCATGTTGGAGAATTAAAGCATTTTAGCAATATAAACTTTAGGAGAAAAGAGTAAACAAATGTAAAAAAATATGAAAAATAAGCAAATCAGATTTTTTTTCTTGAAAAAAAAGTAGTTTGAAAAAACAAAAAGCCCATTGCTTTGTTGTGTATTGAAAACTTCATGATGACACAGAGCAATCATTAAAATAATGCCAGATGGAAGCATTGTATTTTTAACTTCACAGTAATTTGACATTGGTTTACTAGGGCAATAAGAGTGTCATTATTTAATGGAAAACAATGTCACTTTCAAATGGCAAAGCTTAATCTTCTGAAGTTTTTATTGCACAATTTAAAAGATTGATTGGATTTGATTAGATTTTTGTCCCGAGGACATAGTAACTTCTGCTTGTGTCCCCTGAGCTAACCATTAGGTCTTTTTGAAGAGGTGGTCAAGCTTGAAAACTTGATCGCTGGTGTACATTTACAAGATGTATTTATGGTTTGCTTAATGCAGATGAACAATTTAAAGGCAACAATGAAAAAGATTAATCTGTGGGATGACAAAGACTCTCGCTGAAAGGGGAATTTTGCAGAGCATGTTAGCACAAGCAGATCATCCATTCTTGGAGCATGAAAGTGACCACATCTTTGGAAAACTCACTTGACTGTTTAAAGGATAAATGATGTCAAATTTCTTTTGTTCTGAATAGATTCTTTGTTCCACCAATCAAGATTGATTGATTGATTGATTGATTGATTGATTGATTGGTTGGTTGGTTGGTTGGTTGGTTGGTTGATTGATTGATTGATTGATTGATTGATTGATTGATTGATTCAGTTAGTTAGTTAGTTAGTTAGTCCAATACAAATTGAAAGTTAAAGAGAATAAAAACGTGTAGTAGTAAATATCAGGGAAGGGATAGAAGAAGAGATATGAGAATAGAATACATCAATGAAGAGTAGAGGAAAGGATATATGAATGGGAGAAAAGATATATAAAATATAGGAGAGACAATTGGACAGGGGATGGAAGGCACACTAGTGCACTTATGCCCGCCCCTTACTGACCTCTAAGGAATCTGGAAAAGTCAACCGTGGAAAGTCTAAGGGAAAAATGTTGGGGGTTGGGGGTTGATACCACGGAGTCTGGTAATGAGTTCCACACTTCAACAACTCGATTGCTAAAGTCATATTTTTTACAGTCAAGTTTGGAGCAGTTGATATTAAGTTTGAACCTATTGCATGCTCCTGTGTTATTGCGGTTGAAGCTGAAGTAGTTGTTGACAGGCAGGATGTTGCAGCATATGATCTTGTGGGCAATGCTTAGATCATGTTTAAGGCGTCGTAGTTCTAAGCTTTCTAGATCCAGGATTGTAAGTCTAGTTTCGTAGGGTATTCTGTTTCGAGTGGTGGAGAGAAAGGCTCTTCTGGTGAAGTATCGTTGGATCTTTTCTAGGGTGTTGATGTCTGAAATTCGGTGTGGGTTCCAGACAGGTGAGCTGTATTCGAGGATGGGTCTGGTGAAAGTTTTGTAAGCTCTGGTGAGTAGTGTGAGATTGCCGGAGCAGAAGCTACGTAGGATCAGGTTGACAATTTTAGAAGCCTTTTTGGCGATATTGTTGCAGTGGGCTTTGGCACTTAGGTCATTTGACATTAGTATTCCAAGGTCTTTTACTGCGTGGGGGTTGTTTGTCAGATTTTGTTTATTTAGTTTGTATACGAGGTTCAGATTCTTTTTGCCGATGTGGAGAACAGAGCAATATTTCACTTTCTCCACGTCAATCAGCAATTTCATCCATGTTTTCATCAATGTTTTTTAATAGGAATATTTAGTCAAGAACTGGAAATAAAAATCAGTTATATTTGGTCATACACATAACAACGACGGCCAGACTAGCATTTGCACAATACTGGAAAGATGAAATGGTACCACAGAAGGAGGAGATAATAGAGAAAATTACAAAATTACATCATGTGCAGAGATGGACAAACTAACACTAGAAATCAAAAATAAGGAAGAGTCCAAATTTTATAAAGGTTGGGATACATTTTATTGCTTGTTAGAAAAAAGGTTAAATTGATCAATGTACATGTAATTAATAACTATAAATAACAATTGCTTGGTGAAAAAAAACATATATTGGAAAAATAGAGATTCAAGATTACTTATATAAATTATGATTATTGTTCTTTTTTCCCCCAAGTATTTAACAAATATCCAAAAGAGATATGGAACAGAATGTCTATATAGTTAGATTTGCTCCACATTCGCCCAAGTTTCTTTTTAAATTTCTTTATTTTGTATTGTATGTTGTGAGTGTATATGTATTTAAATTTTTTTTTAAAAAAAACCAATTTCATCCATCCTCTTTCTTGATATACAGTATTCCCTCGCTTTTCGCGGGGGATGCGTTCCGAGACTGCCCGTGAAAGTTGAATTTCCACGAAGTAGAGATGCGGAAGTAAATACACTATTTTTGGCTATGAACAGTATCACAAGCCTTCCCTTAACACTTTCAACCCCTAAATTGCAATTTCCCATTCTCTTAGCAACCATTCAGATTACTCACCATGTTTAATTATTAAAATTTATTTTAAAAAATATTTATTAAAGGCAGTCGAAAATTTGGCGATGACATATGACGTCATCGGGTGGGAAAAAACGTAGTATAGGGAAAAACCCGCAAAGTATTTTTTAATTAATATTTTTTAAAAACCATGGTATAGACTTTTCGCGAAGTTTGAACCCGCGAAAATCGAGGGAACATTGTATATGGGTTTTACTGAGATCCAAAATGTTTAAATTAGAAGGCAAAGGAAAAAGAAAGAATACAATTTTTTTTCTAAGAAATAACATCCAAGTTTACATGCAAGTTGTATATAAAGGAAAAAAACAGAGTGAAAAGTCCTCCAGGGTATATGCAGGAATAAACATATTATCGGTAATTTGGTTTAATACATTGCATTTTGAGGAAAGGGCTACTCTTGATTAATTATACTTACTTCCAGGAACAATTTGTAACTTTTTTGTAACCTATGTGTAAAAACGTTAAATATACCACAGTTTTTATCTTGTCATTAATTTTTGTTGCTATCAATAAGTAATAAATACAGCGCTATCATCCTTGTATAAGAATTGTAATTATATGTCTGCAATGTAGTTTTATTAGACAGATGAAGACACCAAGTTTGGAGAGGTTAATGATGTTCATTTATGCACGGTAATGTTATTCAATTTTAAATGCAAAAACCAAATGAGATAACAAAATACATTTTAATTTACAGATGGCGGAGTGATAATTGCTATACATTGACCTATAAAATTAATGCTACCAATCATAATTGTATTTTTTTTTTTAAAGTTGGCTGTTAGCTTACTTATAATTCTCCTAACTACTTGTAATTCATGAAAGAAACAAACATTGTAGAAAAACTGAATCCAAAGCCATCAAACACTAAAAATTATAGCGGGGATGAATAGAAAAATTGTGTAGGTAAATGTCAAAGCACAGTTCTATGAATGTTTTCCTTATACACTGAAGGTCAACCCACCCCCACAAATAATTATAACTCCCTGGAGAAAGTTATGAGACCTTGTCTCACAAAATAGATGCTGTGCATAAAAGCTTTTTTTTTTTTGCATATGTAGCAACTTCATCATGTTAGTCTTTGTGTGCAGAATTATTTACTTACTTACTTACTTACTTACTTACTTACTTACTTACTTACTTACTTACTTACTTACTTACTTTATTTGGTCCAATACACAATGAGGGTTTTAGTGGGTATACACATAGTAAAATACATGATGAAGGTTATAGAGGAGATACTCGTAGTAAAATATATCTATGAAAGAATAGAAGAAGATATATAGGAATAGAAGAAAGGTATAGGAGGTATAGGAGAGCAATAGGACAGGGGATGGAAGGCACTCTAGTGCACCCAACATCAGGTCCAGCATAAAGATGGCTCTCCACAGGTGGAGAATGGGATGCAAACAGTAGCATATTCCTGTTGGTATGGATGAGGACACCGTAACACTGGAGCTGAATCGTGGTATCACAAAATCTTCTGGTTGTTCAGTGTATGTTTGTAATACAGTGGTACCTCTATCTAAGAATGCCTCTACTTACGAATTTTCTAGATAAGAACAGGGTGTTCAAGATTTTTTTGCCTCTTCTCAAGAACCATTTTCTCCTTACAAACCCGAGCCTCCGAAACTGTAACCGGAAAAGGCAGGGAGAAGCCTCTGTGGGGCCTCTCTAGGAATCTCTTGGGAGGAAACAGGGCTGGAAAAAGTAGGGAAAAGCCTCTGTGGGGCCTCTCTAGGAATCTCCTGGGAGGAAACAGGGCCTCCTCCCTCCCTGAGGGTTCCCCAACCGCACACATTATTTGCTTTTACATTGATTCATTTGGGAAAAATAGCTTCTTCTTATAAACGTTTCTACTTAAGAACCTGGTCACGGAATGAATTAAGTTCGTAAGTAGAGGTACCACTATATAGGTATTATCTCCTCTCTTCTCTTCTCTTCTCTTCTCTTCTCAGGCTCTTTTCGAAGCACCGAAAGGCCAGACAAGGAATAATGGAACGAAGCTGACCAAGGAGAAATTCAATCTGGAAATAAGGAGGAACTTTCTGATGATGAGACGGATCAACCGGTGGAACAGCGGAGGTTGTGAGAGCTCCAACACAGGACACTTTCAAGGGGAGATTGGACTGCCATTTGTCCAAAATGGTGTAAGGCCTCCTGCCTGAGTGGGAGGTTGGACTAGATGACCTACAAGGTCCCTTCCAACTCTAATAATATAATTTAATCTAATCTAATCTAATCTAATCTAATCAAGGATGTCAGTACAGGTTTCCGAAAGGTGGAGATTCACCTAGCAACTGGACTGAATGGTGATTAGACCCTGTGACTGGTGACTCTAGAGGAGTACAGAGAAATTGGGTGTAAAAATTAGAACTGGTTTTCCACCAGGAACATGGCAATTTGATATATGCCAATAAAATGTTCTTTGAGGAATATCCCTGCCTCGGAGTTCTTATTGAATGGGATGTATTACTTGGAACTTTGAAAATTTATTTATTTATTTATTTATTTATTTATTTATTTATTTATTTATTCATTCATTCCTTCATTCATTCATTCATTCATTCATTTACTTACTTATTTACAATGAGGGTTTTAGTGGGTATATATCTATATACACATAGTACAATACATGATGAAAGTTATAGAGGAGATACTCATAGTAAACTATATATCAGAGAAATAATAGAAAAGAAGATATAGTAATAGAACATATCAATGAAAGAATAGAAGAAGAGATATAGGAATAGAAGAAAGGTATAGGAGATATAGGAGAGCAATAGGACAGGGGACGGAAGGCACTCTAGTGCACTTGTACTTGCCCCTTACTGACCTCTTAGGAATCTGGAGAGGTCAACCATAGATAATCTAAGGGTAAAGTGTTGGGGGTTTGGGGATGACACTATGGAGTCCGGTAATGAGTTCCATGCTTCGACAAGTCGGTTACTGAAGTCATATTTTTACAGTCAAGTTTGGAGCGGTTAATATTAAGTTTAAATCTGTTGTGTGCTCTTGTGCTGTTGTGGTTGAAGCTGAAGTAGTCGCCGACAGGCAGGACGTTGCAGCATATGATCTTGTGGGCAATACTTAGATCTTGTTTAAGGCGTCTGAGTTCTAAACTTTCTAGGCCCAGGATTGAAAGTCTAGTCTCGTAGGGTATTCTATTTCGCGTGGAGGAGTGAAGGGCTCTTCTGGTGAAGTATCTTTGGACATTTTCAAGGGTGTTAATGTCTGCGATGCAATATGGGTTCCAAACAGATGAGCTGTATTCGAGGATGGGTCTGGCAAACGTTTTGTAAGCTCTGGTAAATAGTGTGAGATTGCCAGAGCAGAAGCTATGTAGGATTAGGTTTACAACTCTTGAAGCCTTCTTGGCTATATTGTTGCAGTGGGCTTTGGCACTTAAATCTTTTGTTATTAGTATACCACATTGTATACCACATTGTATACCACATTGTATACCACATTGTATACAGTCTGACAGTCTTTCCTGACAACTGTACCAAAGTAGCATAATTCTATAGCTTCCAGGACATTATTGAATCTATCTTGGATTCCCTGCTGATTGGATCAGAAATTAACAAAGTCTGACCTGCAGAGATGGCAATGTTGAATTCTGTATATTTCTAGTAAACTTATTTGTAGTTTGTTCCTACTGTCTTTTAACCCACAATGATGTTAACAACATCAATAAAGAGTTTGTTGCATAAATTGCTGCAATTAGATCTAAAACAAGCATACTTTCAGTGTCTATAGTTGAATTTGATCATTTGCTTTCTAACTGAATTCATATATTCATGTACAAGCCTATCTCATACCATTTTGTACTTTCATCTCTGGTGAAGTAAACACGGACTATTTGCTGTAAACGCATATTTAAAGAAGAGTCTTTCAAATGTATTTCATCACAAACCATGTTTTTTAACATACTCCGTCAAAATGTTATCCTATTTTTCAATGCTTGGGTGATTTTTTTTAAACTATTTTATTTGAACCAGAAAGCACAAGGCCAGCAGCATAATTATATTTTGACTGTACCTTACGTGAAAGACATAAATGTATTCTGATGCCATCTATTTTAAGTTGGCATTGGGATATAAAAGAATTCCCAATATATCATTTTATTGTTTTATTATATATTTTATTTTACCTTAATTTTTATTACAGCCCTGTTTTGTATGTTTTTGCCACAAAACATTTTGACTCCTATTTTTAAAACCTGATTTCTATTGTTGCTTGTGAATTACTGGATTTGTGATAGGGAGTATATTAAAATGTAATCTATTTATTTATTTATTTATTTATTCATTTGTCCAATACATAAATACATAGGAAGAAAATAGACATGTGATAATATAAAAGAGGGTGAAGGTGAACTTAGAGGAGAGGATATATGAAAGGAAGAGAATATATAAGATAGGTGAAAGGAAGGAAAGACAATTGGACAGGGGACGAAAGGCACATCAGTGCACTTATGTGGATTACACATTGTCGAAAGCACCAACCTGAAGATGACGAGTGGGACCTCATCAAAACATCACCAGGATTCTCTGAAACTTACACAGGAAGAAACCCAAATAAGCCAAGACCTTCACACCTGTACCTGTAAAAATGTACAAACACACACACACACATTTGTGTGTGTATGTGTGTGTGTGTGTGATTATTTTGTTGAGTCACCCTGGTATATTGAAGGAACATCACAGCTCCTTTTTTGCCTCTCGGCCCCTCCAACAGTTGTGATGTTCCTTCAACATACCAGGTGACTTGACAGAAAAATCACACATAACCCTTCCCTGGTACAAGCTGATACAGGAAATGAGCCTGTAGCCTAAAGCCTAAGCACTGCACACCAAGACAAATAGACACAAGAACAGTTTTTTTCCGAACGCCATCACTCTACTAAACAAATAATTCCCTCAACACTGTCAGACTTTCTACTAAATCTGCACTTCTATTCTACTTCTATTCTACTTCTATTCTACTAGTTTTTCTCATCATTCCTATCACCCATTTCCTCCCATGTTGACTGTATGACTGTAACTTGTTGCTTATATCCTAAGATTTTTATTAATATTGCTTCTTCATTGCTTATTTGACCTCTATGACAATCATTAAGTGTTGTACCACATGATTCTTGACAAATGTACATTTTATTTTATGTACGCTGAGAACATATGCACCAAGACAAATTCCAATCACACCTGGACAATAAAATTCCATTCTATTCTATTCTATTTCGGCCTTATTTTGGCCTCATCAGCTAGCCATACCCTCACTGGGACTTGAACTTGCAACCCTGGCAAGAGAATTATCCTCTAGGCTACAGTATCCAATCCCTATATATAATTCCATTCAATACCCTATATTTTCTACATACATAAAAGTTATACTCTTGTATGCTGCACTCATTTCAGTGTGTCTCATTTTTTATTCATGTCAAAAACAATATCCCTTGAATTGGCTGCCTAGCTTCAAGTCTCCAGCATAACTTAATTTAGTGCCACCTCCAGTTATGGTTGAGTTAACGTAAGCATAGCATAAGACAAATAAAAAATATTAATGCTGTCACATGGTTGAAAATAAGAATAATGGGAAATAAAAAGAAAGTTGTGTTTAAATGCATTATTTAAAAACAAAGGAGGATAAAGTGATTGATAGCCCCTCGGTTCTCGAAGGCAGGCAAGCCCACAGAATATCTCCCAGCTCTTCTGCAATTAATTAGCATATAAATATTAGTATTTGCCTATTTAGCAGGGGCACGAATCTTAGATGAACCCATGGAATGGGGTCTGCGTAGAAGAAATGACAAAATTATACGCATTATTTCCATTTGATGATAGATTGATGCATTGAAGTGGTGACACATATATATTTTTTCTGTTTGATTAAATGCAGCAAATATAGGTGTGACATAGCAAGGGGATTTAATATCATAGCTTTCTCCTAGCCAGGGCTTCAATTTATCCTTTCAACATCACAGTTGGTAATGCCAGTAAACAAGAACACTGTTTTTTTTCCCCATATATAAAAATGCGCAGAGGGTAAAAGAACCGAAATGGTGGCATCAGGCTATTTCTGCTACCTACAATTTGGCAGTTCGAATCTCACCAGGCTCAAAGTTGACTCAGCCTTCCATCCTTTCGAGATTAGTGAAATCCAGAATCCACCCCTGTTTGAAGTGATATATAAATCTAAGTGCCATTGCTATTGGGCTGTGGGGCTCCTAAGTTAGGATAGAAGTGGTGCTAATTAATGAGCCTTATGTAAAATAATGCACTTGGGGAAAAGGAATCCTCAATCTGAGTATTGCATTGGCAGTTCTGTGTTAGCAAAAACTTCAGAAGAGAAGGATTTAGGGGTAGTGATTTCTGACAGTCTCAAAATGGGTGAACAGTGTGGTCGGGCAGTAGGAAAAGCAAATAGGATGTTTGGCTGCATAGCTAGAGGTATAACAAGCAGGAAGAGGGAGATTGTGATCCCCTTATATAGAGCGCTGGTGAGACCACATTTGGAATACTGTGTTCAGTTCTGGAGACCTCACCTACAAAAAAGATATTGACAAAATTGAATGGGTCCAAAGACGGGCTACAAGAATGGTGGAAGGTCTTAAGCATAAAACGTATCAGGAAAGACTTCATGAACTCAATCTGTATAGTCTGGAGGACAGAAGGAAAAGGGGGGACATGATCAAAAGATTTAAATATGTTAAAGGGTTAAATAAGGTCCAGGAGGGAAGTGTTTTAATAGGAAAGTGAGCACAAGAACAAGGACACAATCTGAAGTTAGTTGGGGGAAAGATCAAAAGCAACATGAGAAAATATTATTTTACTGAAAGAGTAGTAGATCCTTGGAACAATCGTGCAGCAGACATGGTAGATAAATCCACAGTAACTGAATTTAAACATGCCTGGGATAAACATCTATCCATCCTAAGATAAAATACAGAATATAGTATAAGGGCAGACTAGATGGACCATGAGGTCTTTTTCTGCCGTCAGACTTCTATGTTTCTATGTTTCTGTTTCTATTTCCTATGTATTGTAGGAGACAAAGTCATATTGCAATGGAGTGGGCTCCAGTTATCTTCACTAATTTTAACATCAAACAAGTCATGCAAGATCAGAAGATTTATTTATTTTATTAATTCTTTGGATTTATAAGCTGCCCCTCTCTGAGGATTCTTGGGACTTTAGATGTCCCAAAATTGTTTTCTTTCAAGAAGCAACTGGACTTTTTGGTTTTTCTTTGAAGATGTTTCTCTTCTCATCCAGGAAACTTCTTCTGTTCTGACTGGATGGTGGGGAATGAAATGATTTATACTTCTTGCATACAGTTGGATATTTGTATTCTTTTAGAGGGTCATTAAGGTCACCTGGTGGGCCCTGTACTCTTCAATATTTTTATCAATGACCTGGACGAGGGAGTAGAAGGATAACTAATCAAATTCGCAGACGACACCAAACTGGTAGGGGTAGCCAACACCCTAGAGGACCGGCTCAAAATACAGAAAGATCTAGACAGATTAACACTATGGGCCCACACTAACAACATAATGTTTAACGTCAACAAGAGCAAAGTCCTTCACCTTGGTAAAAAAAAACCTAGACAAACATACAGCCTGAGAGAAACCCCACTTAGCAGTAGTGACTGCGAAAGAGATATTGGAGTCTTGGTGGATAATCAACTAAACATGAGCCAGCAATGTGCAGCAGCGGCCAAAAAAGCCAACACTATCCTAAGCTGCATCAACAGGGGGATACACTTCAAGACCAGGGAAGTCTTAATACCACTCTACCTGGTCAGACCACATCTGGAGTATTGCATCCAGTTCTGGTCACCACACTTCAAAAGAGACATTGAAACTCTGGAGAAGGTGCAGAAAAGAGCAACCAAAATTATTAGGGGACTGGAAACCAAGACTTACGAAGAGAGATTGCGGGAACTGGGCATGGATAGCCTAGAGAAAAGGAAGGCCAGAGGGGACATGATAGCTGTATACAGGTATATGAGGGGTTGCCACAGAGAGGAGGGGGCCACTCTATTCTCCAGAGCACCAGAGGGCCAGAGGAGGAACAATGGCTGGAAGCTGACCAAGGAGAGATTCAACCTAGAAGTAAGGAAGAACTTCCTGATGGTCAGAGCGATCAACCAGTGGAACAACCTGCCTGTGGAGGTTGTGAACTCCCCAATTCTGGACACTTTCAGGAGGAGATTGGACTGCCACTTGGCTGGGGTGCTGTAGGATTCCTGCTCAGGCAGGAGGTTGGACTTGATGACCTGCATGGTCCCTTTCAACTCTAACAATAAATAAATAAAATGTGTGCCATCAGGGTCACTTGTGCAGATTCGTACATTGGGAAAATAGAAAGAGATTTAAAATAGGGAAGTAACTTCTTCATCCACTGCACAATTAATTGGGGGAATCCATTGCCACACAAATGTTCAGGTAGACACCAACTCTGATAGGTGTTTCAAAGGCTAGGCTGAAGGCTTCAGAACATTCCAACCATGAGAAATGAGAGGAATCAGCATGGCTTCAATTTTCTTGAGGGAGCACCACAGAGGTATCTGTGGCTTCTATGAAAAACAAACTTTAATGTTATCTTGATTGCTCACTTCAGACAACAAGGCAAAGTACTCCTCTTTGGGACTTTGTGGGAAAAATCAGAAAAAATAAGAATAAAGGATGACATTGGGCTGTAACTGATGAACTATTCTGTATTCTGAAACTCATTTCCATAGATTAAAGAAAGATCAGAGTTGAGGTTTACAAAAGAATTAATGGAACAGATTATATGAATAAAGATAATTTTATTCACTGGAAAGCAAACCACCAAAGTTAATGAAGTAAGAGTTGGAATTAACAAAGCATACAAGGAAGTATTTTCAAATGAGGTCTAAAAAGTATACAATTAATATTCATTAACTGGTTTTTTTTTCTAAACTTCATGCTTAATTTATGTAAACCCATTTCTGAAGAGAAGGAATATTGTTAATTAATTAATTAGTTACTTTCATAACCAGCACTGTTTGGTTTAGGTGAAAGGCTAATTAATGGCTCCCAGGACATTTGCAAGTGTCCTTTATTTTAGCAGTGAAGAGAAACTTTAATTATCCAATGTTGTACATATTCCTGGTCAGTTGGAGGATGATGAAGAACTTGAGGACTCTGATACAGATAGTGTTTATGAATTAGTGGTAGGCCCGGGGTTACAGGTAGTAGAACAGGTGGGAGGCCAACCACAGGATGTTGCTATGAGTCCAGAATCTAGTGAGGAAGAAACAGACGTTCGCTGGGTCAATCCTAAATTCAGAAGGGTCCAAAAACGTAAGGAACAGGTGTTTGGAAGAAGATATTAAGGGGAGGAATGGGTTAAATACTGGAGTGATGTATTTGGTACGTCAGGGGGGAAGAAGGGTGGAGTTTCAATGTTGTAGGGCTAAAATGAAAGGTGTTCCCGTTCAGCTCTCAAGCAAGCAAATTCATTCTGTGTTATTTTACAGTCATTTCTGCTGTTTTTGGATCATGCTGAGAGTACATAAATCTTGGTAAATGGAGGAGGCTGGGAGGAATGCATGAGGAATGTAATTAAGAGAGTTAACAGGAGAGAAAGGAATGTGCTAGTATGAACTGCATTTTGAATACGGAAGAGAATAAAGATGGAGTGTCTTTGTTTATGAAATACTGCATTTAGTAAGAGTTATTTGTAAGAGCTAAAGTTCTACCAGAAACCAGAACATCCAGAATCAAGCTATAGTCCACTTAAAGTAAGCAAATACTCAGGTATGAGTATTCATATTGTTAAAAAGATTTAAAGAACTCTGATACAGTTTGATATGATTTTGAATATGTGAAGTATGAGAGAAAGTTAAGAATGAAGGAGAGAATAGTAGGGTGGGTAGGAGTGAGAGGAGGAGAAGGGGAGGGGAGAGGAGAGAAGAGGAGGGGAGAGAAGAGGAGAGAAGAGATAATTCTTATATTAAGAATATATACTGAACAGGCCAACCACAATATTTTGTGATTCAATGCCACAAGCTATGCTTCAAGCTCTGTCTCTTCCATAATGGAAGGGAAGGGGGAAGGGAAGGGAGAAAGAATCAGAATTAGAATAGAGCTGGAAAGGACCTAGGAGATCTTCTAGTCAACCTTGAGCAGGAGGTTGAGCAGGAGACCCTATAGCATTCCAGAGAAATTGAAGTTCATTTTATTCTTGCAATCCTGCAATGATGGAACACTCACAACTTTAAGAGGCAAATCAACTCAAAAGAAACATCGAAATAAAATATCAAGAAATCTAAAAGTAATTAGAAGACAATGTCGATAGGAATGTATATATGATGTAGATTCATCTGTAAATATGATTATGTACTTTTTTAAAAAATGGAAAAATTTAATAAATATATATTAAATATACAGTGGTACCTCAAGATACGAACCCCTCGTCTTACAAACAACTCGTGATACGAACCCGGGGTTCAGAAAAATGTTTGCCTCTTCTTATGAACTTTTTTCGAGTTATGAACCGGCGTTCGGGAGGCTGCTGGGAAGGCCCCCGGCTGTTTTAAAAGGTGACAGCCGGGCAGCGGGGCCTCCCAGCAGCCTCCCGATGGCCGGTTCGTAACTCGAAAAAAGTTCGTAAGAAGAGGCAAAATTTTTCTGAACCCCGGTTCAGGAGGCTGCTGGTTCGGGAGGCTGCTGGGAAGCCCCCCAGCCCGGCTGCAACCTTTTAAAACAGCCGCGCAGCTTTCCAGCAGCCTCCGAATGCCAAACGCGGAAGTTCGGGTTTGGTGTTCGGCTTCGGGAAGCTGCTGGGAAGCCGCCCGGCTGTTTTAAAAGGTCACAGCCTGGCTGGGGGACTTCCCAGAAACCTCCCGAACCCCGAACTTTTGCCAAACTTCCAGGTTCGGGGTTCGGGATGTTGCTGGGAAGCCTCCCAGCCCGGCTGTCACCGTTTAAAACAGCCGCACGGCTTTCCAGCAGCTTCCCGAAGCCAAACGCCAAACCCAAACTTCCGCGTTCGGCGTTCGGCGGCTGCTGGAAAGCCGCGCGGCTGTTTTAAAAGGTCGAAGCCGGGCTGGGGGGCTTCCCAGCAGCCTCCCGAACCGAACTGAGGGTTCAGAAAAATTTTGCCTCTTCTTACGAACTTTTTTCGAGTTACGAACCGGCATTCGGGAGGCTGCTGGGAAGCCCCCCGGCTGCTTTAAAAGGTGACAGCCGGGCGGCAGCATTTTTTTGTGGGGGTTTTTTTGGGTTGCACGGATTAATTGACTTTACATTGTTTCCTATGGGAAACAATGTTTTGTCTTACGAACCTTTCGTCTTACGAACCTTTCGTCTTACGAACCTCCCCCTGGAACCAATTAGATTCGTAAGACGAGGTATGACTGTATATATATATATAAGAGGAAAATCATTCCACTGATTGATTGTTCTTATTGTCAGGAAACCTCTCCTTAGTCAAACATTGGATCTTGCTTAATGAACTTCCACCTGTTCCTTCTTTTTTGTTTGCTTTGAAGAACAAGTCAACTCTTCTTCTTTGTGAGAGTCCTAAAGTTCTGGAAGACTGCTATCATATCAGCCTTAGTTCTTCTCTTTGTTATTAATAGACATACCCAGTTATCTTCACTGTTCATCATATTTAACATTGTTTGTTGTTGTTATTATTGTTCCTCCTCCTCTTCCTCCTCCTCCTCCTTCTCTTCTTCTCCTCCTCCTCCTTCATCTTCATCTTCCTGGGCTGATTTGAACAGAATATTATTCAAAAATTCAACTTGAAACTGATTCCAAGGAATCTTCTGGGTTTTTTTTTAATAGTGTCGCCAAATTGATTTGAACATAATCAAAAACAGAATTTTTGAATAATATCGTCCTCCAAATTACTGATTCTGATGTGGCTCTGTGATTAGTACCTGAACTTGAATGCCGCTAATGAAGTTAGAAAGTAGGACGAAACTTGTAACTACATATATTAAATATAAAAGTTGTTCTATTAGATGGTCAACCACGACATTTATCTTGTGTGTGTGTGCACATTCGCATGCGTGTGCACACGTACACACACACACACACACACACACACACACACACTAATAGCACCTCATACCATAGTCAAGGAGAAAGATGACCTATCTTGATATGATGGATGAGCTTATTTCAAATTGTCACTTAAAACTCAAGGAATAAAATGAAAGATGGATGTTACAATTAAATTTCCTAATTAGCAATACTATCTGGTGAGCTTGATCGGGATAATTTTAGAACAGTTGGAAGTTATCATCTTAGCTTTAGCTTTCTTTTTTTTTAAAAAAAAATATTTTAGTCATTATTAGAAAGTGGCATAAAAACCAGCAGCTTGAATTACAGAGCTGGGGAAAAAATATACAGAAACATTATTTCCCCAGGGGATTAAGGACCAGTTGAAATACCCAGAGAGAAAGACTGAAACCATTGTGAAGGCAGACAGGGGATTCCTAAAACAGAATCGAACATCTTGAAGACGGAGCACAGACCAGCAAGGATAAAGATTTACTAGCATTTTATTTATTTATTTTATTTATTGATTTTGTCCAATACACAATGGGGTTTTTAGTGGGTATACACATAGTAAAATACATGATGAAGGTTATAGAGGAGATACTCATAGTAAAATGTATCTAAGAAATAATAGAAAAGAAGGTATAGTAATAGAACATATCAATGAAAGAATAGAAGAAGAGATATAGGAATAGAAGAAAGGTATAGGAGATATAGGAGAGCAATAGGACAGGGGACAGAAGGCACTCTAGTGCACTTGTACTCACCCCTTACTGACCTCTTAGGAATCTGGAGAGGTCAACCGTGGATAATCTAAGAGTAAAGTGTTGGGGGTTTGGGGATGACACTATGGAGTCTGGTAATGAGTTCCACACTTCGACAACTCCGTTACTGAAGTCATTTTTCTTACAGTCAAGTTTGGAGCGGTTAATATTAAGTTTAAATCTGTTGCGTGCTCCTGTGTTGTTGTGGTTGAAGCTGAAGTAGTCGCCGACAGGCAGGACGTTGCAGCATATAATCTTGTGGGCAATACATAGATCATGTTTAAGGTGTCTTAGCTCTAACCTTTCTAGGCCCAGGACATGCAGTCAACTTATTGTGTGTGACTATGAGCAAGGATTTTGCTGGATCACTTTGCTGAACATTTGAACAAGCATTCAATTGGCTGGAAGAGCATTGTTTGGTCTCAGTTGGATCTCAAGGCAACAAAGAATCTGATGAACTGGCATTGGGTTGAGAACTGGTATATTAGCTGCTAGGATAGTATACACACAAAATTGGAAGGGAGAAGTCATCCCCAAGGAGGATGAAGTAATAAGGAAAATTACAGAATGTGCTGAAATGGATATGATGATGAGGCAATTAAATAATCAAGAAGAAACTGACTTTTATAATATTTGGGAAAAGATTTACATAGAAGACTGATGGCAGAAAAAGACCTCATGGTCCATCTAGTCTGCCCTTATACTATTTCCTGTATTTTATCTTACAATGGATATAGGTTTATCCCAGGCATGTTTAAATTCAGTTACTGTGGATTTACCAACCACGTCTGCTGGAAGTTTGTTCCAAGGATCTACTACTCTTTCAGTCAAATAATATTTTCTCACGTTGCTTTTGATCTTTCCCCCAACTAACTTCAGATTGTGTCCCCTTGTTCTTGTGTTCACTTTCCTATTAAAAACACTTCCCTCCTGAACCTTATTTAACCCTTTAATTATCGTGTTGACTTTGCAACTTTAGCATTTTCTTTTTCTGTATTAGTAAGACTTCTACAATGAGCGGGGTAATTGGAGCCCCAGTTTATGTTAAATGTGTGTTTGCCCTGTTTGTGTTTTTATGATAATTATTTGTTTGTTTGTTTGTTTGTTTGTTTGTTTGTTTGTTTGTTTATTTATTTATTTATTTATTTATTTATTTATTTATTTATTTATTTATTTATTTATTTATTTATTTATTTATTGATTTATTGATTTATTTATTTATTTATTTATTTATTTATTTATTTATTTATTTATTTATTTATTTATTTATTTATTTATTTATTTATTTATTTATTTATTTATTTATATTTGTATGCCGCCCCTCTCCGTAGACTCAGGGCGGCTCACAACACAGTAAAACAGTTCATGACAAATCTAATAATTTACAATTTAAAATATTTTAAAAAACCCATTATTAAGCAGATATACACACAAGCATACCATACATAAATTATATAGGCCCCGGGGAAATATCTCAGTTCCCCCATGCCTGACGACAAAGGTGGATTTTGAGGAGTTTACGAAATGCAAGGAGGGTAGGGGCAGTTCTAATCTCTGGGGGGAGCTGGTTCCAGAGAGTCGGGGCCGCCACAGGGAAGGCTCTTCCCCTGGGGCTCGCCAACCGACATTGTTTAGTTGACGGGACCCGGAGAAGGCCCACTCTGTGGGACCTAATCGGTCACTGGGATTCGTGCAGCAGAAGGCGGTCTCGGAGATATTCTGGTCCAATGCCATGAAGGGCTTTATAGTTCATAACCAACACTTTGAATTGTGACCGGAAATTGATCGGCAACCAATGCAGACCAATGCAGACTGGGGAATGTTGGTGTAACATGGGCATACCTGGGGAAGCCCATGACTGCTCTCGCAGCTGCATTCTGAAAAAAAAAGAGAGAGAACTGGTCAATATTTCCATTTTTTTTTTCTGGGGTAAATAACAACCATGTGTAGGTATGCCCATGTTTCTTCAGCACTCCATGGACTTCACTGGCTGCCAATCGGTTTCCGGGCACAATTCAAAGTGTTGGTTATGACCTATAAAGCCCTACATGGGATCGGACCAGATTACTTATGGGACTGCCTTCTGCCGCATAGAGTTGGTCTTCTCCGGGTCCCATTAACTAGACAACATTGTTTGACAGGGCCTAGGAGGAGAGCCTTCTCTGTGGGGGGCCCAGCCCTCTGAAATCAGCTCCCCCCAGAGCTTAATATTGTCCCCACCCTCCTTACCTTTCATAAGAACCTGAAAACCTATTTATGCCATCAGGCATGGGGGATTAGACCCCAGCCTCTGGCCATTGAATGTTTAGTATGCTTGTGTTTGTAATTATATGAGTGTTTTTTAATGTTTAGCCTTTTATAATGTTTTAATTAACTGCTTATATTAATTAGACTTAGCTATGTTATTGTACACTGTTTGGGTCACTGATGTACAATCTAGAGAGTCCAGAAATATTTCACAAGAAGAGTCCTTCATTCCTTTTCTCACAACAAAATACCTTACTCCGCCAGACTTTTAAATTCTTGGTTTAGACAACTTACAACTCCGTCGTCTCCGTTCCGACTTAATTATAGTTCATAAAATCATATACCAAAATGTCCTACCTGTTAACGGCTACTTCACCTTCAACCGCAACAACACACGAGCACAAAATCGATTTAAACTAAATGTCAACTGCTCCAAACTTGACTGCAAAAAATACGACTTCAGCAACAGAGTAATCAACGCCTGGAATGCACTACCTGACTCTGTGGTTTCTACTCCTAACCCCAAAACCTTTAACCTTAGACTATTTACAATTGACCTCTCCCCCTTTCTAAGAGGTCTGTAAAGGGCGTGCATAAGCGCACCATTGTGCCTACCGTCCCTGTCCTATTGTCTACTTTTTATCATTACTTATCTAGTGTTTTATATGTACAAATTATCACCCTATAATTGTTTGACAAATAAATAAATGAATGAATGAATGAATGAAAAAATGAATGAATGAATGAATGAATGAATGAATGAATGAATAAATAAATAAATAAATAAATAAATAAATATGTTGTGAGCTGCCCCAAGTCCATGGAGAGGGATGGCATACTAGTCCAATTAATAAATAAATAATAAATAATAAATAATAAATAAATGTGACTTAGTCTTAACTATTGCAGTGTTTATTGGCTGGTCTTGATGTCACTTATCCCCCCCCCCCAAAAAAAAAGAAAAAAAAAATCCCACACACTAAATCTTTGACAGAATAGCAATATTCCCTTTTGAGTGATTTTATTCCCAACTGACCATTCTTGCTGGCCACGGACAAAGGCTAATGTTCAATCTGCTGGCACATTTAGGGCTTAAAAGTGCTTGTCAAACTGCAGGGTTTCACCAGTCTAACTCAAACTGACTTGAGAATTGTCCTGCTGGGACAGCAGTCGGATGAACATTTTAAAAGGAAAGGAAAGAGATTTTCTATAGGAAGCTGCATTATAGGGACTTTGATGTCCCCAATGCGAAATTAAAATAAGCAAAGGCAAGCAAAAGGGCTACAGATTTGGGTTGTTCAAAAGATAAGAGTGAAAATATTTCTGAAATTGTAGCCATAATTTCTGCAAAATTTCAGATGGATGGATGGATAATTAAGAGATAGAGATAGATAAATGATAGATGGATAGATGATAGATGGATAGATCGATAGATCGATAGATAGATAGAGAGATAGAGAGAGAGATGATAGATTAGATAGATAGAGAGATAGAGAGATAGAGAGATAGAGAGATAGAGAGATAGATAGATAGAGAGAGAGAGAGAGAGAGAGATTAGATAGATAGATAGATAGATAGATAGATAGATAGATAGATAGATGATAGATTAGAGAGATAGAGAGATAGATAGAGAGAGTGAGAGATAAAATAGATAGAGATAGAGAGATTGAGAGAGAGAGAGAGAGAGATTAGATAGATAGAGAGATAGAGAGATAGAGAGATAGAGGGATAGATGGATAGATGGATAGATAGATAGATAGATAGATAGATAGATAGATAGATAGAGATAGAGAGAGAGAGAGATAGAGGGATAGAGGGATAGAGGGATAGATGGATAGATGGATAGATGGATAGAGAAATAGAGAGATGATAGATTAGATAGATAGATAGATAGATAGATAGATAGATAGAGAGATAGAGAGATAGAGAGATAGAGAGATAGAGAGATAGATAGATAGAGAGAGAGAGAGAGAGAGAGAGAGAGAGAGATTAGATAGATAGATAGATAGATAGATAGATAGATGATAGATTAGATAGAGAGATAGATAGATAGATAGATAGAGAGAGATAAAATAGATAGAGAGATTGAGAGATTGAGAGAGAGAGAGAGATTAGATAGAGAGAGAGATAGAGAGATAGAGAGATAGAGGGATAGATGGATAGATGGATAGATAGATAGATAGAGAGAGAGAGAGAGAGAGATTAGATAGATAGATAGAGAGAGAGAGAGAGAGTTTGCACGCATGCTCGTGATTTCAAACCATGCCTAAATAGGACGTTAACGCTACCTGAGATCCATGTTAATGTTATGCTGTATTCTGTTGCACTGCAAGTCTGGTGCATTGCACATGAGTTCTTTTCAGAACTGTTCAGAAATCCAAGGTGTAGGTGGGGGTGTTCACAAGCACACCTATCTCTGTGTCTATATATAAAATTAAACAGCATGATTGAATACTGTGGAAATGACCTCTTGGGGTTCATCCATCCATTACATTAACCTGCTGGCTAAAAAAAATCTTTGAAAAATGAGGAGCAAATTAATCAAATTAGAATTGCTGACCTTGGCTGATCTCACAAAAGTTAGGCAGTGTTGTACCTCCTTCATTCCAGGATGGAAAGCTAATAGAAAACTAAAACAATCATAAGAACCTCAACTTAGACTTTTACACTAGACTGGGAAGTTTAAAAAGAAGCAAGCAAATCCAAAGGCTCCCCAAAATACAATTACATACCACCTAGTATGACTATACGCAACAAAAGTCTGCGGAGAGGGGGCGACATACAAATCTAAATAATAAATAAATAAATAAATATAGTTGAGGCTATGGTTTTCTCAGTGGCAATGAATGGCTGTGGATGTTGGACCATAATTAAGGCTGAGCACCAAAGAATTGAGGCCTTTGAACTATGATGCTGGAGAAGACTCCTGCTCCTACGCAGCTTCTGCTCAGGCAATCTCACTCTACTCACAAGAGCCTACAAAACTTTTGCCAGACCCATCCTAGACTACTGCTCATCTGTCTGGAACCCATACTACATCTCAGACATCAACACCCTTGAAAATGTCCAAAGATATTTCACCAGAAGAGCCCTTCACTCCTCCACTCGAAACAGAATATCCTACGAAAATAAACTAACAATCCTGGGCCTAGAACTACGGCGCCTAAAACACGATTTGAGTGTTGCCCACAAAATCATATGCTGCAATGTCCTACCAGTCAATGACTACTTCAGCTTCAACCGCAATAACACAAGAGCATGCAACAGATTCAAACTTAATACGAACCGCTCCAAACTTGACTGTAAAAAATATGATTTCAACAATCGAGTTATTGAAGCGTGGAACTCATTACCGGACTCAATTGTGTCAACCCCTAACCCCCAACATTTCTCCCTTAGACTCTCCACGATTGACCTCTCCAGGTTCCTAAGAGGCCAGTAAGGGGCATACATAAGTGCACTGGTGTGCCTTTCGTCCCCTGGCCAATTGTCTTTCCTTTCTCCCACTTATCATATATATTCTCTCCCTTTCATATATCCTCTCCTCTAAGTTCACTTTCACCCTTATATATATATATATATTACTACATGTCTATTTTTTCTTCCTATGTATTTGTTTATTGTACAAATGGATAAATAAAAATAAATTAAAAAGTCCCTTAAACTGCAAGAGATGATCAACCTTGACTGCTCTTTAGGTCAGGATCACTCCAGATCCTGAAGATGAAACTCAAATACTTTGACCACCTAACGAGAGGGAAGGACTCACTGGAGACTAATGCTGGGAAAGACTGACGGCAAAAGGAAAAG